>NC_140918.1:6908800-6973996 GCF_045865225.1 Trachurus japonicus
TGTGGCCATGTGCTCGCCTGTCAGCCGCCGTCTCCGAGGTGCGACGCCCGCACACACACACATACATACAAACTCAGCAGCAGCAGGAGCAGCATGCAGACATGACATATGTCGCCCCGCAGAGGCAGACAAGCGCTCCCAACATGGAGGCGACGGCACAAGTTTCAAAGACGCCTGGGAAACGACAAAAGACCTGGATGATTGTTTCAGAAAAACAGGAGATATGAGAGGAAGCGTTACAGCGCAGAGAGGTTAATGGATGCAGAGACAGAGAGAGAGATGCTAATGAAAACCCCCTAAAATGAGCCATCGTCACAGTCTCACCCTTTAAATTAGCACATCAAAACGATTCAGCGCATTCGTAGGAAAAAATGAGCTCATCAGAATCGTCTCATTGACCTTTGTCTTGTAGAAATATCGTCTGGAAAATGGCCCGTGTCCAAAACTACGGGGACGTGGAGACATCGTTGTTGTTGTTGTCTCTCATTAGAAAACGAAAAGAGGAAAAAAAAGGGGGACATTAGTGCGAGCGCCGGCTCTCCGTCACGAGGGGGCAAAGAACCCGGTGTTAGTTTTGTCAAATTCACATCAACACCTCAGTCAACGCTAATTAACACTGCAGCAGTTCACAACACACACACACACACACACTTCCTCACACACAGAGTAAAACATCCATTAGCATGTGTGTGCTGAATAACAAGCACCTCATGTACAGTACAGTGTGCAGATAGAGAGACAGAGACATGGAGACGAGCCGGACGTCCACTCTGCTCATCATCGTCCTCCAGGCGAAACACTTTGGGTTTTAATGTAACTGGGACTGAGTGAGTCAGTGTGAAATCCTCCACCAGATGTTCCCATGGCGCTTTTTTGTTTCGTTCGCAGCATGCGGGAAACTGACGGGCATCAGTGACCCCATCACCATCAAGACGTCCGGGTCCCGGTTCGGCTCCTGGATGACCGACCCCCTGGCCCCCGAAGGAGACACACGGGTACGTACACATCACACACGCAATAAGATGTTGAGTTCATTCAGATTTTTACTCATCATTCACTTTTTTTTTGTCCGCCCAGGACCCGGCAGGCCCAACATTTGAGGTTTTAAGTTTGGTTTCATTGGTTAACAATGAAAAAACGGCCAATTTATTGCAGAATGAAGTATGGCTGTAGCATTGCTAGTTGGTTCTGGAAAAGCTCAAACACCATCCAGAGCAATAGCAAAATACCCCAGTTAGCCTGGATTAGTTTAGCTTGTTCTAAAGGTCACTAATTAACATGTAATCTGTTTAAATTGTGTTTTCATGGAGGGTTTTCATGCAGTATCATCATGATGATGGAACTCCAGGAAGTCCCTGCTCCCAGTCCAGCCAATAATCTGTGTACATAACTGCTCTTTCTTTTCTTTTTCTTTTTTAACCACACAGATTCTGATTTAATCCATAAATCTGATTATTTCTGGCTCTCTCTTTTAATTCTAACACTTAACACTCACTGGCCCAGCATCAATGGCTGTTAAGGGGTTAAAGGGATACTTCACCCAAAATCGATAATTCACCAATTGTCTACTTTCAGAGTTATCAAAACACTTTAGGAGTTCCAGGGGGGGTCCGGCTGGCAACGGGTTTTCATATAATGGCGGCGGATAGAGTTCACTTTTGATTGGTCCAAAACACACACTAAGAAACACGCAGATACCTCATACTGCTCGTCTGTACTGACCCAAGTGCCCTGAAGCCGCCACATGGAAAAGTTGTTCGTAAAAAATTAACTTGATCTCTGTTTTTAGCCTTGTTGTAGCAGTAGCTCCCAGTGGCTCTGTTGATGTTTGTGCGCATGTGCAAGATTTGCCACGAGATGTTTGTTCGTCGTTGTAAACCATTGGAGGATTGATGTAAACACGGAAGAACATCTCGCAGCCACTGGGAGCTGCTGCTACAACAAGGCTAAAAACAGAGATCAAGTTAATTTTTTCCGAACAACTTTTTCATGTGGTGGCTTCAGGACACTTGGGTCAGTACAGACGAGCAGTATGGAGGTATCTGGATGTTTCATAGTGTGTGTTTTGGACGATTCAAAAGTGAGCACAATCCACCGCCATTATATGAAAATCCGTTGCCAGCCGGACCCCCCCTGGAACTCCTAAAGCGTTTTGAAAACTCTGAAAGTTCTCCAAACCCTTCCTTGGCATGACGGTGAGTAGAAAATTGGTGAATTATTGATTTTGGGTGAAGTATCCCTTTAAGTTTTTGTGCAGAATTTGACATTTAACGTTTGCTGTTTGGAGTCTTGGACTAAAAATGAAAGAATAAAGTAGTGATTTAGCATTGCTAGCAGAGTTAGCAGTAGGAGGTAAAAGACGACCAGTTAGCTTGGATTAGTTTAATTTTTTCCAGCTGCAGGTCACTAATTAACATGTAATCTGTGCAAATTGTGGTTTCATGGAGGGGTTTTTTTGTGCAACATCACATCACCATGACGACAGGACTCCGGCAAGTCTCTGCTCCCAGTCCAGCCAGTAATAATTTGTGCACATAACCACTCATAAATCCACAATTAGTGAGCTATAGAGAGGCCGGTTGGTGGGCTGAGCTGTTGTGGGACGGAGCCAGGCTGATGATGATCGTGCCCACTCTGCTCTGTGTGTGTGCTGATTGATTCTGGGTTGTTTTATGATTGATTAGAAAACAGGAAATTGGTCGTTTTTAGCTGCTTTATCAATGCAGGAGCAGCACTCAGACTGAGCAGATACAGCGAATGTGATAAATTTTCATCTTCCACATTTTTCCATCCTGTAATTTGACCCTGCTGCTGACACGAGAGCCAGCCCTGCACTCTGAGTACGTGTGTATGTGTTTGTGTGTTTTATACGCTTCATAATCATTACATCACTGTAGCTACCTGCACCTGGAAACATGTGCAGCTTCGATGGTGATATGAATATGAAACATTTTGTTAAAAATCATGTAACACATGAAAAATTAACACGCCAATATTTGACCTGCACAAACAATGAGTCCAGTCCCACTGGCTGTGAATGCTGCATGCTGATTCGCCCCTCCCCCCCTCCCTCCTACGCCTTGGTGAAGAAGCTCAATATCTGCAATAAAAATTGTTTGCCTGTCTTGAAAGTTAATGGTGACCTTCACCTATATGATGGAGGTCAGAATGAATGCAGGAGCCTGCGTTTATTAATGCTCTGCTCGCATTAAAAAAACAAAATGCCGGGGATAAATAAATGTGTGCGGGTTTTTAACAGGAAGCTGCTGGAGATAACAGGGAAGTTTATTTGTCTGCTAAGCGTGAACATGGTCTTTGTGCAGCCGCTTTATTAGACACTTTAATAAGAGACTGAACCCTCAATGTCACATGGGAGGAGAGAGTTGAGCAGCAGCAGCAGCAGCAGCAGCATGCGGTGCCGTATTTGTGTAAATTTGCAGTTTGCTTCCTGAAGGCTAATTGTCATGACAACACCGGCTGTTTAAAAGTGTATATTTTAAAAAATTCACGGCAGCAAGGTTGAACGTACTGCTGACTAAGATTATATTTAGCATACAGTAAAGACAACTTTTTTTTTTTTTGTAGAAACTAATACATTTTGAACAGAACACATGAAAGACGTGCTGCGTTATCAAAGAGCAGAGGAGGAAGAATGAGTCTAATTGATGAGAGCAGACAGGCCTGTTTCACCTCGTTTCATCTCTGGGTTTCCTCACCTTGCTCCTTTTTTTTTTTTTGTCTCTTCCTTGGGCCTGTGGAGACTCCGCTGTCTTTTTTTTTATTGAAGTCAATCACAGGAGATAGCACGTGGAAGAAGGAGCAACTGTAGGTCGGTAGGGGAAAAGGCTTCGAGGTGACTCGGTCCCGCCGAGACCGAGGAGGAGGAAAGCGTTTGAGCCTCCAGCGGCTCCGGGGATGAGAGAGCTCTCTGCCCGGCACCACGGGGGCCCAACAGGAAACCGGGGGTCGAAGCAGCTGAGTCGAGCCTTTTATGTGGAGTGATGGGCATTATATCCCTGCGAGGCCCCCGGCTCCTGGCCGTCATCTCTCCCCACTGTTTGTATTCAGAAGCTGGTGTGGAAGTCTCAGCGCTAACTTAATTGGGATGCTTGTTGACGTCTGTGATTTGATTTATTCAGCGAGTGATCCGCATACCAGAGTGTGATATTCACAAAAGGACGCGCAGACAGATGATGAAGATGATGAGGATTGGTGATGATGGTTATGATGATGATGATGATGATGATGATGATAGGACATCGAGCTGTGATGCACTTTGCTTCTGTGTGATGCTGATGCTTCTTCCGACCTTTCTGGGGGGGAACCGCCATTCCGACATCCCACCAGTCCGACATAGGTCTCTAAAGTGTCTTTGAGCACTTGTAAAAGCGCGATATTAATAAAATGTATTATTATTATTAATTGTCTAAATGGCAACACTTAATTTTCTATCACACATCCCCGTAATTCTGACAATTTTTGCCTCTTATGGTCGGAATGATGGTATTTTTTTCTTCTTTTAAACATCCTGCCTTTCCGACAATTCCTTTAATAGCGTATTTTTTCCCCCAAAAGATTTTTGCACTGGTTGGGTTTAGGCAATGAAGAAAGGAGTTGGTTAAGTTTAGTAAAAAGACGCAGAACCATGTGGGTATTGCTCTACCAGCATGTCTTAAGGATGGGAGTCACCTGTTGAGTAACGCACATTTCCTTATATTGAAAGCCTTGTTGGAATGGTGGGACGTCCGCATGTCGGAATAGCGGTATGTTGGAATGGTGGTATTTCTAAATGGTGGGATGTCAGAATGTAACCGACTGTAACTTTCTTTCTTTTTCCTTTTCCCTGTCAAGGTTTGGTACATGGACGGTTACCACAACAACCGTTTCGTGCGGGAGTACAAGTCGATGCAGGACTTCATGACGTCGGACAACTTCACGTCCCACCGCCTGCCCCACCCGTGGTCGGGAACGGGCCAGGTGGTCTACAACGGCTCCATCTACTTCAACAAGTTCCAGAGCCACGTCATCATCAAGTTCGACTTCCGCACCTCCTCCATCAGTAAGTCCCGGCAGCTCGACTACGCCGGCTTCAACAACGCGTACCACTACGCCTGGGGGGGCCACTCCGATATCGACCTGATGGTGGACGAGGGCGGCCTGTGGGCGGTGTACGCCACCAACCAGAACGCCGGCAACATCGTCATCAGCAAGCTGAACCCCAACACGCTGCAGATCGTCAAGAGCTGGACCACCAACCACCCCAAGCGGAGCGCGGGCGAGTCCTTCATGATCTGTGGCACGCTCTACGTCACCAACGGCTACTCAGGAGGCACCAAGGTTTACTACGCCTACTCCACCAACTCCTCTACCTACGAGTACATCGACATTGCCTTCCAGAATAAGTACTCGCATATCTCCATGCTGGACTACAACCCGCGTGACCGCGCCCTCTACGCTTGGAACAATGGCCACCAGGTGCTGTACAACGTCACGCTGTTCCACGTCATCCGCTCGGAGGAACTGTAACCACGGGACAACGGATTACGTACATAACATACATATTGTCTGTGTAGAGATCTCCCCCATATACGAAAATATATCTGCGAAAGAAAAAGACTCAACGACGGCAAGATTTGCTCTATTTATAACATCCAATAACTTTTACTGACGGACTGAATCTACAGTGAATGCAAAGTGGATTGAATGTGCATATACATGACACTGAAAAAAAAAACCTACAACTGAAGGGTTTCATTCCAAAATGTGATATATTTGTTATAGAGAAAAAAAGAATATTATCAGTTAACCCCTTAACACCCGGCAGGCCTAGACCAGTGGGTGTTCAGGGGTTAATATCACAGACCTAAAGCGTCCTGTAAATAAAAAAGACTTTACAAAGTTTAAAAAAAAACATACGGTAGATTTTATTTTACTAGCTGCCATCATTTTATTAGAGGTATTTTTTATTTTGGAATGAAACTCTTTGTTTTGCCGCATAGAAAATGATTGTAAAAGTAGAATATACTATATCAGATGTAAAAGAATAAGAACAGATGCCAAAAAAAACTAACAACAACAACAACAACATCGATGAACATCAACACGCCTTTTTTTTTTATATTACGGATTATCACCCTCAGCTCATTCCTGCGGCTCCGGCTCTTTCTGCAGAAATCCTCTCTGCTGAACTTTTTTTCTTTAGGCCATGACGGTGGGTGGGGGAGGGAGGAGGGGAAGGGGAGGGTCCTGAAATAAAGACTGGTTGGTAATACTTAAAAAAAAAAAAACTGACTGGACCGGACCCCGCACCCCCCTCGTCCCGGCCACAAGGTCCCAATGACGGATGGACGAGAGCAGTAAAAGAAAAACAAAGCAGGAGGTGAGTCTGGTTCAGAAGTCGTGATGGAGCCTGACGGGCGCGGACGGTCCCGTCGAATCGATCATATCGTTTTAAAAAAAAATCGAGTACAGTAGCAAATATCAAAAAGTCTGTAAACAAAACAAAACAAACAAACAACAATAACGACATCCTCTAAAAAGACCTGAAGGCACTGACTGTTGGCAGCGCTGTTGTTTGAGACGATTTTTTCCTGTGTTTAGTGACTATGTGTGAAAAAGGCTTTTCTTTCTTTTGCATGAGTGTTTTCTATCACTCCGGTATGCTCTTCTGAATGTCTTTTGCTGTATGATAGTAAAAAAAAAAAGAAAAAAAAAAGTAAAGAAGAGGAGGAAGGGGTAGGGTGGGAGTGGGAACAAGGTACAACACCTTGGGGATTTGAGGTTTTTCGCAAAAAGAATTTTCTTTTTGTTTTTCCAGCTTCTTTCTGTTTTGTTTATTTCTATTTCTTTGCAAATCATTTTATTTTTATTTTTTTTCAAATGTTCTTGTATCACTGTAACTGTTGGCACCGGTTTGGCCTCTGTGTATTTGTTTATTTGGACTGTGTGGGAGGAATCTATCTCTCACATCTAACTCACATCCCTCTGAAGAAGAAAAAGAAGTAGAAAAAGAAAAAAAACAAACAGAATGTATGAAGTGTTGTATCCTGGGAATCTGGTCCTCCAATCTTTAATTCACACCATGCGCCTGTAGTACGGAGAGGTTTGCGGTTTGTGTTATTTTTTTCTTCTTCTTTTTTTTCCAGAGGATTATCCTGTCTCATGTCATGTACCCCTCCCCACCCTTCCAACCCCCCCACTGCTAGTGAAGGATAATGCTGTTTAAATGTATACCCTTTGCAGAGGACAAAAGCTTTCCACTCTTTTTGCGCTTTGCTGGACATGTGTTGTATCTGAGATGAGATAGTTAAATGATTCGTGTCAATAAAACAGAGAAATCTGACACACGGATTGTTGCCATGTGACCGTACACTTAGCCTCGCTTTTAACATCACATCTAATGCTCTTAACTTACTTAACTTACGCACTTGGTGCCATTTTTGGACCATCCCTTCATTAAGATTATAGGGCGGTCGCTCTGTTCTTTTGTGGACTTGTTGGGGAAGATTAAGCTTTTACAGACTCGTAGTGTCGTACTCAGTTCAACACACTCATAGGCTTTGTTGCTGCTGCTGTTGCTGCAGCCTGATCTGGGCCACAGTCGGTATGTTTACACTATGGCAGACATTTAAAATACATAAACTGACTGAAATCGGACTAATGGCGCTTTTCCACTAGTACTGCTTGGCTCGACTCTACTCCTTTCTTTGCTTCTCCACTAGGAATCGTACTTACTAGTACCTGGTCCTTTGTCCTAAACGCCTCGGCCAAGGTTCCAGGTGAGCCAACCAGAGTGTCGTCAAGTTGCGAGCGCGACGTCCGACACGGGAGTCAAACCTGCTGTTTTTAAAAACACAACGGCAACAGCGACCTCTGATCTGTACCGTCACTATTGTTCTTCTTTCATGTGAGTTAGATGGCTGCTTTGCAGAAAACCACATCATGGTCGGTCAACGAGGTGTAGATGAGAGGATCAAAAAAAGAGAGTTGGACTGAGCGACCATAGTTGTATTACTTCTGCATGTTTAAATAATGCCGGGCACAAAATGGCTCCAGAATTAAACAAATTACACAACAGAAAAAGAAGTTGGTAGCAAAAAGTTGTACAAAATGTACAAAGCTTTTATCCTGTCCTCTTTACACGTCTGGCATAAATTGACAGGCAGGTAAACTCCGTCCCCAATTACCACTCGGACAACGACGTGTCAGGCTGATGCTCTTTAATGTGGCAACTGGAAGTTGGTAAAACTGACAAAGAAAACATACAATCAGCAAAAGCGTTCTCTACTTTTGATAAGGAAAAGGTAAATACTTAGTATCTTAAATCAAGAATAGTACACTCAATTAAACAATATAAATGAATTCTTAATGTACCATAAGTAGACTACTGTATGTATTATAATGCTAAATACAATGTGTTTCATTCACAGTTTCTCACTTAAACCTAGCCAGACCATGTGGCCGAAATGAATAAAGTACTGATATTTTTAACTGCACACAATCTACAAATAATCATAAAATATGTTAACCTATACATCGAATAATGAACTCAAATCTATTTCAACCTACCAACGATGCTTTCAAATGCTCAAACACGAGGATGATTGCTGATATAAAAGAAAGGCGTGAGCTTCCCCTAGCTCAGACATGGAGGACTGCCTTGTCGCTCACTGATGATGTCATCAGCTAGAGACGCAGACCAGAGTCTTAATTACTGCCATACAAACCTACCACTAGAGGGAGCTAAACACAAAATGGACACAATAAAATGACTAAGGCAGCACACTCCCCGTCTGGTATCCCTGGATACCACAAACACTAAACAGTTCACTTCGGAGGACATAGTCACTCCCTCCTAGTCCTTGGCGGTGAGCAGCAGGACCACTTCTGTTACAGGCCTAAGGAACAACTTTGTTCCATCCCGACTGTTGATCTTCACCTCAACTTTACGAACTCTTCCATCCTTGCTGGGGAATGTTTGAGTTATCACTCCTAGAGGCCAGTCATTTCTCTTGGATTGGCAATCTCTCATGAGTACCACAGATCCTGGTGTAATGTTCGGCCTAGTGGACGTCCATTTCCTTCGAGATTGTAGGGTGCACAAGTACTGTTTGCGCCACTTGTCCCAGAAAGTATTGGCGAGGCTCTGCACTTGCCGCCACTGCCTCTTGTACAGGTCAACGCCATCGAACCCACCTGGGGGAACAGGATGAGGGCCGCTTTTCTGTGTAAGCAGCGTGGCTGGCGTGAGAAGGAATGGATCACTGGCGTCTGTTGAAAGAGGCACCAGAGGTCTGTTGTTCACAATGGCCATCACCTCGGCCATAAAGGTGGTGAGCACCTCATGAGTAAGCCTCGAAGGCCTTGAATGGAGAAGCATTGAGTCCAGGATTTTACGGGTGATACCAATCATCCTTTCCCACACTCCTCCCATGTGGGAGGAGTGGGGTGGGTTAAATGTCCAGGTACAGCCCTTCTCAGCAAGGTATCTCTTCACCACCTCTTTGTCAACATTGGAGGAGATTCCTAGCTCCTTGCATGCTCCAATGAAATTCGTTCCCCGGTCAGAACGAATGTGTTTGACTGGCCCACGGATTGCCAAGAACCTTCTCAGGGCATTTATGAAACTTGAGCTCTCCATGGACTCTATGACCTCAAGATGGATGGCTCTAACACTTAAGCAGGTAAATAAGACGGCCCATCTCTTGCTTTCGGCGTGGCCACCCCTTGTACGGCGTGCAGAGATGGTCCAGGGTCCAAATACATCGACGCCAACATGCGTGAAAGGTGGGTCCATGCTAAGCCTATCAGGAGGTAAGTCAGCCATCTTCTGGACCTCACAAGTTCCCCGAAGCTTACGGCAGGTGATGCACTTGAAGATAAAACTGCTTACACACCTTTTGGCACCCACAATCCAGTAGCCTGCCGAGCGGACAGCTCCCTCAGTAATATGGCGTCCTTGGTGTTGTGACTCAACATGGTAATGCTGCACGAGGAGGGATGCAACATGATGCCGTCCAGGAATGATCAGGGGCCTTTTCTCCTCATGACCCAACTGTGACTCTTGTATGCGTCCGCCAACTCGCAATAAACCATCGTCGTCAACGAACGGGTCCAACATCCTCAGAGGACTGTCCTTGCGGATCTCTCTTTGAGTTCTGATGCATTCCATTTCCTCAGGATAAGTTTCCTGCTGCACAGAACGAATGATGATGTTTTTACTCTGGGCGAGTTCCTCCACTGTATACAGTGCCTTGCAATGATGCCATCCCTTGCAGCTCCCCACTGAATCTTCTGAAGCCTTCTTAAAGAGGCGTGCAATATGCCTGAGACAAGATATAGCACGAACAAGAACCTTCCAAGAAGAAAAGCGCTCAAAGCGCAGAGAGCCAATACCGCTGTCACAGATGTTAGCAGCGAGTACTGTCACTTGAGGGCGAACTTCCTTGTCCTGCTCTGGGTCCAGTAGTTCAAAGGCTGATGCCTTGTGGGGGTTTTTTCACCGTCTGAGATAAGAACTGTGGCCCAGTAAGCCAGGTGGTGGCTTTCAGATTGGCTGCAGTGATAGACCTAGTAGCATGGTCTGCAGGATTATGGTCAGATGACACATAATGCCATTGTTGTGGCTGTGTCCTCCTCCTGATCCTCTGGATCCGATTGTTGACATAAACGTAGAATCTCCGCTTCTCATTGCAAATGTAGCCTAGAACTACCTTGCTGTCTGTATAGAAGGTGACAGTATCCCACTCTATGTCGATCTCAGATGTCACAAAGTCAGCTACATCCACAGCCATCACTGCAGCGCACAGCTCTAACCGAGGTATGGTTTGTTCCGGGCGTGGAGCCAATCTTGCCTTGCCAAATATAAAGCCTATGTGGCAGTTCCCTTCTGCATCTGACATCTTTAGATAGGCAACTGCAGCTATTGCCTTTTCTGAAGCATCCGAAAAGATACAGAGTTCCTTGTATTGAGCCTCTGTTGGAGACACTCTTGTATATGGCCTTGAGATTTCGAAGTGCTGAAGCTCTTTTAAGGATTCTCTCCATTTGTCCCATTGTTCTTCTTTGTCTGGTGGCAATGGAGCATCCCAATCAGTCGTTTCTGTTGAGAGCTCCCGAAGTAAGGCCTTGCCCTGTATGGTGACAGGTGCTACGAATCCCAATGGGTCGTACAAGCTGTTCACCGTCGATAATACCCCCCGACGAGTGAAGGGCTTCCTTTCTTCTGTCACCTGGAATAGAAAGGCGTCTTTCCTCAAGTCCCAGCAGAGTCCAAGGCTGCGCTGTACAGGTAGGGAGTCACCACCAAGATCCAGATCTTTAAGGTCGTTGGCGTGGTCCTCGGTGGGGAACGCCTCCATGACCTCCCTGCTGTTTGAGGCTATTTTGTGCAGCCTTAGGTTGGAGCAAGCCAACATGTTCTGCGTTCTTTTGAGCAAATCAATAGCAGCCTTTGGTGTGGGCAGGGACTTAAGACCATCATCAACATAAAAGTCTCTTTCGACGAATTGCCTTGCATCCTCTCCAAACTCTTTCTCTCCCTCTTCAGCAGCTCGTCTGAGACAGTGAATGGCAACAGCTGGTGATGGGCTATTCCCGAAGACGTGCACTTTCATGCGATATTCTGTGATGTCATTCTCCAACTTGTTGTCTCCATACCAAAGAAATCTCAGGAAATTTCTGTCTTCCGGCCTGACAACAAAACAGTGGAACATCTGTTGTATGTCTGCTGAGATGGCGATGGAGTCTTTGCGAAAGCGTATAAGTACCCCAAGAAGACCATTGTTGAGGTCTGGGCCAGTCAGGAGGACCTGGTTTAATGAGACTCCCTGGTATTGAGCGCTTGAATCAAAGACCACACGAATCTGGCCTGGTTTCTTTGGGTGGTAAACACCGAAACAAGGGAGGTACCAACACTCTTCATTTTTCCCAAGGGGAGGTGCCACCTCTGCATGGCCACTCTGGAATATCTTTTCCATAAACAAGATGAAATGTTCCTTCATCTCAGGCTTCTTGTTAAAGGAGCGGAGCAGTGAAAACAGACGGTCTGCTGCTTGTGACCTGTTGTTGGGAAGATGAGGTCGTGGCACCCTGAATGGCAAGGGAGCTACCCAGCTATTGTCCTCATCCTTGTAGACTCCCTGTTCCATTGTCTTCAAAAAGAGCATATCCTCAACTGACAGGCCCATCTTGTCATCGTCTTTTGTCTGTTGAAAGACGTTGCATCCGAGGTGCTCTCCGTAGTCCTCACAGACCGGTGCCGAAATTGCTGGGGCCTCACTGCTGTACAACTTTTCCTTCACGACATAGCGATTTGGGCATGGTACAAAGACAGAATGGCGACCGTTTTCTAGGGCGTTGGTGAAGTAGGTGCTCACAATGGATGGCGTGTGGACACTTCCTAGACAAACGTTCCCAACAATTACCCACCCCAAGTCCAGTTTTTGCGCATAGGGGGAGTCATGTGGACCATTTATTTGTTCCCGCACTTTATGGATCCTTATGATGTCTCTGCCGAGCAAGACCATGATCGGGGCCTGTAGGTCAAGCTTTGGGATCTTGTCTGCCAAAGGTTTTAGATGTGCATGCTGTAGTGCTGCTTCCGGTGTGGGGATTTCGGCACGATTATCCGGAATTGCATTACATTCAATTAGTGTTGGTAGTGAGAGGACAACCTGCCCATCCATGGACTCCACCTTAAAACCGTGCACTCTTCGGCCTGTGGTCTCAACTGTACCAGCACATGTCCTGAGGGAGTAAGGAGACTCTTGACCGTTGATGTTAAAGAGGTCGAAGAACTCAGACCTTACTAATGAGCGATTGGATTGATCATCCAATATTGCATATATCCGGTGTGCTTTCTCCTGCTGGCCAGCTGGGTAGATCTTGACAAGACAAATCTTTGAACAAGATTTTTGACTGATGTCTCCTCCACAGACCTGAGTACAGGTTGAGGAAACAGCTGTTTCTTCGCTCTTACTCCCTTCCTCCCCGCCATGCTCATGAGCAGGGGTCCGGGCCTCTGAGAACCAAGGGGCAGGTCCATGGTGTAGAGCTGCAACATGGCTCTCACTTCCACACTCAACACACCTTGTGTTGTTGTCACAATTTCTGGCAAGATGTGCTGATGATGCACAGCATTTGTAGCAGATACCGTGTTGCTTTAAAAGGGCTTTCCTGTGCTCAATGGACTTCTCTCTGAATCCACGACATTTCTGAAGAGGGTGCGGTTTGTTATGTATGAAGCAATGCTTTGCTGGATCCATTTTACCCTTCCGTGTGGGGTCGACTGAAGAGGAAGAGTGTGTTGTCACATCCGTCTTGCGAACTATGATTGGAGACCTCTGACTACTGTACTTAGGACTGGATTTTCTCATCAGTGGAGGATCAGAGCTGCTCTGAACGACGGAGAAACTAGGATCATTCCGCATCTTGGCTTGCTGGCAAATGAAATCCACGAAGTAACCAAATGGTGGGAAAGGAACGTTGTAATCTTCCTTGAACCTAGAGCCGTGTGCGAGCCATTTTTCCTGTAAATTATAAGGCAGCTTCTGCACAATCGGGTTGATACCTCGCGCTGTGTCCAGGTAGGCAAGTCCCGGTAGGTCTCCATCACACTTCGCAGCTTCAAGTTCCATTAACAAGTCCCCTAACTCTCTTAATTTCCTGTGATCTCTGTTCGAGATCTTGGGGAAGCTATCCACTCTGTGGAACAGAGAAGTCTCAATTACCTCGGGCGACCCATAGCACACATCAAGTCTGTCCCAAGCCATTCTGAGCCCCCTCTCTGGATGATGGACATGTACAGCTCTTATCCTTCTTACATGTTCAGTCGACTCTGTGCCTAGCCACTTTACCAAGAGATCCATCTCTTCACTATCTGTAAGGTTTAGACCTCGTATGGCATTCAAGAACGACGCCTTCCAAGCTCTGTAACTTTCAGGCTGATCGTTAAACTGTAGGAGCCCTGAAGACACAAGTTCCCGTCTTGCAAAAAACCTAACAAAATCTGACATGCTCTGACTGCTGGCAGGATTAGCCTGATTAACCTCAGTATCCTTGGCTCCTTCTGGTTTCGACATTTGAGGTTTACTGTCTGAAGTGTGTGACATGTGGGCGTTACTGTGCCAAACTTGACTTCCCTCCAAGGAAGTACGCACCCGAGGATGATGATCACGACTAGGTGTGTCATCCTGAATGTGATCCTGAGTAGTAACTTTAGGTGCATGCTGTACAACATCAATGGAAGCTCCCTCAAATGCAGGTGGCAATTGCATTGTAACATGCTTAGCCTGCTCTTCTACATATGCTTTTGTGCGCTCCTCTGAATCATCGATTTGAAGATCTATTTTGGAGCCAAAGTCCTTCTCACTTTGCTCTTCGATGGCTGCCTCTAATGCCTCAGCTTTAGCAACCGCAGCTGCTGTTTTTTTCTCTACTTTCAGAGCGTCAAGTGATATCTCCAAACGTGTTGACTCTACCTTTACAGATGCCTCTAGGCGTGCCTGTTCCATTTTGATTTGGTTTTCCTTTTCTACAAATGCCGCCTCTGCTTTAGCAGCTTGTGCCTCTGCACGAGCTAATGCTGCAGCTGCGCTAGTGGTGGAGCCATGTGACCGTTTGGAGGTAAGTGAGCCCAAGACCTGAGACCTTGTTCGTACTGACCGAAAGCCTGATGATTTCTTGTCTGACATCTTGGAAAGTGTCTTGCCTTTTTATTCCAGAAAGCGTTGTTTTACTATCCTGTCCTCTTTACACGTCTGGCATAAATTGACAGGCAGGTAAACTCCGTCCCCAATTACCACTCGGACAACGACGTGTCAGGCTGATGCTCTTTAATGTGGCAACTGGAAGTTGGTAAAACTGACAAAGAAAACATACAATCAGCAAAAGCGTTCTCTACTTTTGATAAGGAAAAGGTAAGTACTTAGTATCTTAAATCAAGAATAGTACACTCAATTAAACAATATAAATGAATTCTTAATGTACCATAAGTAGACTACTGTATGTATTATAATGCTAAATACAATGTGTTTCATTCACAGTTTCTCACTTAAACCTAGCCAGACCATGTGGCCGAAATGAATAAAGTACTGATATTTTTAACTGCACACAATCTACAAATAATCATAAAATATGTTAACCTATACATCGAATAATGAACTCAAATCTATTTCAACCTACCAACGATGCTTTCAAATGCTCAAACACGAGGATGATTGCTGATATAAAAGAAAGGCGTGAGCTTCCCCTAGCTCAGACATGGAGGACTGCCTTGTCGCTCACTGATGATGTCATCAGCTAGAGACGCAGACCAGAGTCTTAATTACTGCCATACAAACCTACCACTAGAGGGAGCTAAACACAAAATGGACACAATAAAATGACTAAGGCAGCACAGCTTTAAAGCTGTACAGAAAAGAAAATTGAATTTGAGCCCACTGTGGGTCCTAACATTAGTGTAATAACTCATCTATCAGACGATGTAGCCCAAACTTTGTGCAAAATTCTATTTTCAAGTAAATCCAGGATGAAAGTGTGGTATTTTTTTTTCGCATTGGATAATGCAGGCGCACGAATTATGCGTCACCCTGCTCACGATTCATCAGCCACTGATATTGGATCCGTGGCAACTCGTGGAAACTTGGCACGACAAACAGGACAAACAGCCATTTCTGAACACCTTTAAAGACATCCATGTTTTCGCCACTTGACGACCAGTTCGCTGCGTCTTACTATTTGCTAGTTGATTGTTTGTTCTGTGATGTAATAGGTCGACCAGAAAAAGGTCCAATAAGCCGTTGGATAGACCTAGTTGATTGATCGATTCCAATCAATGTGCCAGTCCAGTAGTCCAGTTTAATGGCCTGGTAGAGCTGTATCTGTATGTAAACGCACTGAACATTGTCTGTATTGTATAGTCAGTTCTAGTAATGTAAACTTACCAGAGGCTCTTACCCAATATTTTGTTTGTTAAACGTGGCTTACACAAATAAGAAGTGGAAAAAACAAGGAAAACTCATCTCCACTTACTTCCTCATTGAGAAATCGACAGGTGAAAGAGCACTGCATCGTGTAAGAGTTTGTTGTGACCAAAATTGGCAACTAGAAGATGTATCAGGCCAAAAAATACATTTGTTTATGTTGTTAATTAGCTTGTTAGCAGCTTACTCTGCTATGCTATCGTAACAGAGGGTCAGAGTGCACTCACTCACCCATAAAAGATGTGCAAAACCCGACTGCCAAGCGGTCATTGACCTCTTGGCACAACGGTTTTGGGCAGTCCGTACCGAAACACAACGCAGAGGGCAAGATTAACATCGGCTACAGTGGTGCCGTGACCCAGATGCCCTGGGTGGAGTGAGTTCAGCGGGGGTGAGTGTAACGGAGGGTCCGGGTGCACTCACTCACCCATAAAAAACGCGCAAAACCCGACTGCCAAGCGGTCATTGACCTCTTGGTAAAACGGTTTGCATCGTCAACCAGGGTTCGAACCCCACCTGGGGCAGTCCGTACCGAAACACAACGCAGAGGGCCAGATTAACATCGTCTACACTAACTCTCACTCTGCACTAACAAGGTTTCGTTTTTATTTTTCCCCACTATGTCTCCCTGCAAATTGATGGCTTTGGTTACCTAGCAACAACATGACATATGAAGCACCCCGGCCCGATACAAACCCTGACCCTGTTACAGCTTTTATTTTACTTCCTGCTTCTGTCACTTTAATAATCTAACTTTATTAATGGGCGTTTAACAGTTACCAGCTGGAATAACCTGATTGTGTTTCCCCTCTTTCCCATTATTTGACACGTTGTGATCTCGTCTTATTAAGGCGAAGTTGTGCACTTTCTGTCCGCTCAACAGTTGTCTCTTCTTTTGATCTCCACTCTGTTTCACTTAGCCCCACCACCACCACCAGCAGCACCACCACTACCACCCTTCTTCTTCTCCTCCATCCGTCAGAACCGCTCTTTGTTGCTCCCACTCCCTCACAGCCTCTTAGTCCTCTGATGTTTCAATCGATGAATAAATGATTGCTTCTATTTTCACTCCGAGTGCTTGGCCAACACGAGCTGCTTCGCTCCCCCAGAAAGAGGTAGAGACAGGATTTTTGGGGGGAAGATATAGAAAAGACCGACAGAAAAGAAAAGAAAGAAGACAGACAAGAGAGAGAGAGAGACATGTTCAGTGTACAAGGTCTCACAGCATACGACACGACGAGCTGTCAGTCAGCAGCTGAATATATTTGCATCTTTACCAGTTGATTGGCGCATCAAGAGACACACCAGCACCCCCATCTCATCCCGGCTACCCCACCCCCACTCCCAAACCCCACCCACCCAACATCAACACACACACACACCCATGACAGTTGTATTTCATGTCATTTCATCATTTTGCATGTTGGCTTTTTCCTCTCTTTTATCATTTCCGCACCGATTGGTTCTTGTTTGGCCTTAAACAGTCGCAGCGGGCTAATTATCCTGCATGTGTAAGGCTACCTTTTTCCTTTTTCCTTTTTCACCGTCCTGATGCCACAAGTACTGCAGCAGCTCCTGGGAGTACAGGACGGACACAGTGAGTGGTTTGACCTTGCCTGGGCCAGCTGTAAGGTGCATCACCCCCACTCACCCACCCACCCACACACACACACACCCTCCCTCCCCCCCACCCAAGGACAAAACCACTTATCAGTGATAGAAAGCCGGTGCGTACGTGCAAACAAGAGACTTGTGAAAACGTTGTGCAGCAGCACTGCAGCTCTATGACAGCTCGTCACCACTGTAGACGCCACATTACATAATTTACCTTTACAGCCCGACTCTCCCAGACTGCTCCTCTACAGCCTCTATTGTGTGCATCTGAAGGTTGAGTTATGCAAACGCTGAGAAGTCCGACTGTCAGCCGGCTGGTAAAGCCAATTGATATGCAACTTTGAATTTGTGCAGACACCTTTGCAGATTTATGTGAGATGATGTAACGCGGCCGGGGGAAAACATCTGTGTCGCTTAAAAAGATATTTTTCCTTCATTGATAGCTGACTGGTAACAGCCAATCACATTCATACAGGTGTATAAGCCTACTCGGATGTGTGTTTCAACCTCCTGCTGCTGTGCTGTCGACTTCCCTAAGATGTTTTGTGGATGTGTTTTTGTTGAGGTGGGATTAGTTTCATCATTTAATCGTTTCTGCTCAAACAGCTTCAGCCTTTTCGTGTCAAATCTGTCTGCCACTGAACTAATGAACCGACATCAGGTTGGTGGATTCATGTAAAAAAAAAAAAAAAAAACAGACTTTGAAGCGGTGCGAGTCTGTGAAATGAAAGGGTCTGCTCAGAGATGCAGCTGTTCAACAGTTGGTGCCAAGTTGTTGTGCTCGAACCTTTCCTGGTTGTAGATTTTCATCGGGCCTCCTGCAATATTTAAAGGGATAGTTCACCCAAAATTGAAATTTCACTCATTATCTACACCCTCATGTCGACTGGAGAAGTTTCAGAGTCCTTCGTGGCTTCTCTGAGTTACAGGGGGTCTCGGCGTAGCAGTGCATGTCCATATAACGGTTGCAAATGGATACCAACTGTCTTCGTAACAAAAAGACACACCAAATACCTCCATGCTGCTCGTATGTAATGTCCGTCTTGTATTGAAGTAGCCTCGTAAACCAGCCTCTCGCGGAAGTGCATTTCATTTCATTCCGAGGGAGAGTCTGGCCTCATCCCCATTCTAAGCGTTTGGACTGAAACCCTCAGAAGGCCGAGCCAATGAGCGTCGCCCGCTGTGATTGACACAGCACGTTGGCCAATCAGGGACCGACTGGTGCAAAGTCCCGTCACTACACCAACTTGCTGATTGGCTGAATGGGGTTGTCTGTCAACGCTACTACCAAAGATATTAAACCGTCTTTGCTACTACTCCCGCCCAGCTCCCGCCCACCCCAAACGCTTGCAGGGGGGATGAGGCCAGATTCTCCCGAGAAATTAAATGAAATGCATTTCCGCGAGAGGGTTTACGAGGCTAGTATTGAAGCCCCGAAATGCGAAATTGTCCCGAAAAAAATTAAGTAAGTCTATATTTCAAGCTTGTTTTGTAGCGGAAGCTCCTCTTCCCGGTTCGTCAAATTTGGACGAACCAGGGTCCGTCCTCTTCCCAGTTCGTCCAAATTTGACGAAGGAGCTTCGAAAAGCTTCCGCTACAAAACAAGCTTGAAATATAGACTTATTTAATTTTTTTTGGGACAATTTCGCATTTCGGGGCTTCAATACAAGACGAACATTACATATGAGCAGCATGGAGGTATTTGGATGTTTTTTGGTGTGTCTTTTTGTTACGAAGACAGTTGGTATCCATTTGCAACCGTTATATGGACATGCACTGCTATGCCGAGACCCCCTGTAACTCAGAAAAGCCACGGATAACTCTGAAACTTCTCCCAGCCCTTAGTCGACAGGAGGGTGAGTAGATAATGAGTGAAATTTCAATTTTGGGTGAACTATCCCTTTAAAAAAACAAAAACAATCCTAAGGGTTTAGTTTTGTAATTCCAGTACAAAGTGCAGTTTTATTGCATTTATCAGCTGCTGCAGACACACTGGGTTTTGGTTTCTGCCCTAAAATTTCTAGCAATCCACCCAAATAGTTTCAGTTTCATTCACGATATAAAAAACCTGATTAATCCCTGACTGTCAGGAGAGCCCAGGCAGTAATAACATTTCCACGGCCCAGGACCTACACCGCACTCAAGCAATTACTGTGAACCTTTTTAAATTTAATGCAAGATGACGCACACCAACAGTTTCTCAGACACAATCATTTTTGTTACTGTTCCACTGCAAAAATTTTCCATTCAGATTCATCACAGCGAACGGGGACAGAAGAGAAAAAGAAATAAAGTCTCGGTCTAACGTTTTCATTGTAGCTAGGAGCAATCTCCGAGCTGAAACTATTACAACAAGCCCAGCGTGCGTTGGAATAACAGCCGATAATAAATCAATAGAACGATAAAGAATAGGACTCAGAGAGGAAAAACAACAGCTTTAAAGACAATTCATTTTAATTACGGTGCAATAAACAGGCAAAGAAGAAAGAACTCTGATGTCCCCTTTGCAATCCTCAGTGCACTAGTTTCATTTACAGTTGTGTCCTTGTCAGCAATTCAAACACCTGTTCTGTTGCAAAATGTCTCCTTGATTAGCATTTTCTTGAACGCTCTCTTCTCAGCGGGGTGAATGTGTACACTAGTGATGCGCGGGCTGACCCGTAGCCCGCGGGTCCCGCGGGTCAGCCCGCGGGGCGGGGCGGTGCGGGTCAAGAAATCTTTACTTTATTTGCGGTGCGGGTCGGGGCGGGTCATTAAAAAAACTGACGATGAAGTCCAGAGTGTGTTATCAGGGCCGCGCTGATGTTGACGGGAAAGCCGGCGGAGGTGTGAGGGAACCGGATGAGACGGCGGCTGGGCGCATCAGCAGAGCGGGGTTGGTTTCACTGAGAGCAGGGACTGGGGAGGACGAGAGGCGGCGGCCACCGCGGCTGCTGCACGCTGCACTGTGACTCTCTCACTCCTCATGAGCTCCACAGTCCACACTGACAAGCTACCGGCAACACAGCGCCTCTGTCTGCCCTTTCAAAGTAAAAAAGGCCGCTGTCTGACGTTTAATAGCAGCGGGGCGGGTCGGGGCGGGTTGTGAAAATAGATACGGTGGTGCGGGGCGGGCTGGGGCGGGTCAAAATACTTCATAGATGCGGGACCCGCGGGTTGGAAAAAAACCCGGCCCGCGCATCACTAGTGTACACACACCAACCCACACACACAAACAGATGTGTGTGTGCCACCAAAGCTAAACTAAATCTCCGTATATTATAAGATTACACTCCTGTTTCCTGCTTCAGACATTTATTTACGTTTTTGGGGGGGAGGGTGTAAATGCAGCTTGGATCTGTTCTTTAATCCAGGAAGTGTGACATTCCTCGTCAGTAAGGAGGAGATAAGGAAGATTTGTTGGGTTTCAAAACGCAGATTGTGACACTGAAGACTGAGAGAGAAAGGTGATTTGGGGTGAATGCTGATGAAGTCTGCAGGTTCCACCTCGTGCATTGCTGCCAAATGTGAACTTTTTGCTCTGTTTTGGTCTCCACCGAATTCTGAGGGAACTATGCAGCTGTTTGGTTGCTAAATGCTTCAATGCTGACTGGTTGATCATTTTTGCTACTGTTTGATTTTGGGATTGATTCCTGCAGGTGGCATATTTACCTTTTATGAAATTCAAATTTTCTTATGGTACGGAGCTAGCTTAGCTTCCAAGAGGTGTGACCAATGGACGTAGATCATAATACCTCTTTAATCAATTGGATAGACCTCAAACTAATCAGAGCAACGATCTAGATGACGTAAGGCTATTTTTTGTTAGTTTTTTAGTGGAAAAGCAATATTACCATTCCTCAAAATTGAAGCGACAGTCAAATTGAACAATAGCTGCCCTTCGATGGTCGCCATGTGGCACGTAAACCAAAGTTGCTAAATGTCGCCCGCCAATGTAAAAACATGTTTGTGATTGGTTCCCCAGTTTTCAGCCAATTGGAAGACGGCCTCAAGGGCTTCTGTCAGGATTGATATTTAAGGGGAGGGATGTAAAAATTCAAGAAATAATATCTATTGGACACAAAATTATGAACACCCTCGAGTGCAGGATGAGTCATCAAACATGAATTTGACAAATCAATAGATAAATTAACAATTAACATGTGGACTCAGGATTAAAACTGGGAAAAGACAGTTTTCATTTCATGGGGGACCGGACTGTTGTGTATACCACTATGCAGAGTAATGCTGAATGAGTCTAGAGAGAGGAGCCACCTGCTCTGAGAGCAGTGAGGCTGAAGCATGACAGTAAAGTTGCAGAAATTCAGAGCAACGAGCAGAAAGATGCTACGACTCTGCTGCAGAGCAGGTGATAATTTACATCCCTTGAGTTCGACCTCTTTCATGTACAAGCAGTTATTTGGTCGATTGTTAATATAAAAATATTGATTACAGCAGTTTAAACCAGGACCTCAATCTTTTTCCCTTTCCGTAACACGGTGCTTCGAGTTGACCCGACATTAAAATGCTCATCATGCCGAAGCTGCCAGGAGCTGCCAAGTCAAATATGATGATGTGATCATTTTGCAGATAAGTTAAGTCGAGTTGTGCAATCGTGCAGCTTAAAGCAGATATCAGTGGAATGTTTTTGTTAATATAAGTCCTAAATAGTCCTATTTTCCGTCAGCAATCACTTACATGAAGTATTTCAGCCTAAACACGAGTCTCTCCGTCACTCTGCTCTGCTGTAACCCGAGGAGAAAATTTTCCTTGTGGGATACAAGTGTTATCCAATGAGGGGAGAGAACGGCATGAAGGGCTGTGTGTGCAGCCAAGGGATGCGCGTGAATGTGGTGACGTAGCACGAGGACCAATTGATGCCTGACAAGGGCGGGGGCTGCTAACTCATGGTGCGTTCAAGGAAACTCGTACTTTGTGTTTTTCCTTCCTGTGAAGTCATACCAGTTCGATCTGGTACGAGTTCACGGGTCGGAAGTTACGAGTGGCCGTTATAGGGAACTTTCACAGACAACAGGACGGTAAAAACACGAGCTACGGGTTACCTGGAACGCTACCAAGTCGTAGTTGTGACTTGAAGCTGTAACTTACGGTTTCAAAAGCCTGCCTTGAACACAGCATTAGCCGTAACGGCCGTGCCGATGATATCTGCTTTAATATTTCTTACAAAACTTACTTGCTAATGCAGATTAGTTCAGAGATGAATGCTTTTTTTTTTTCAAAAGTAGATTTGACAAAACCTGAGCTAAGTCAACAACAGATTTTTTTTTGTTGTTGATCCGACTCCTCCGGCCCCTCGACTACCCGTGGCCTCACTGAGGATCAATGAGCTGAGCTGTTCATATTTGTTGCTTTATCCTCATGTGCTCTGCTGTGTAACTAACCATAACTGTGCTCTACCAACCATATAGAACACTTGCTTTCACACTTAAGTGGCCACACGCTGCGATGGCACTTGTGCTGCATGCAGCATTTTGCCCGGACAATATGTGGTGGTCTTTTTGCCGAGGAGGGAAGGGGAGAATGTGTGTGTCTATGCATGCTTGTACTTGCACATGCACGTGTGTATTTGTGTGTGTGTGTGGGTATGTATTACTAACAAGCTGTGGTGACAAAATGCACGCCATCTGTGCACACGGGAGATTTCACACTCGCGTTTCGTGTCCGAGTTGTGCCAGTATTCTCGTCGAGGAGGGGGGAGGAGAGGGGGGGCGTACTGGCCAATCATCACAGGGAAGCAAAGAGCAACAAGCTCCAGCCTGTTAGCGGCGGTCACATGTTCACCGCACTGATTTTCAATAATATATGGCCTCCACATGAGGAGAAAGTGTTGTTTGTGCCTGGCGCTCGTTACGTGTTCGATTGCACAAATTGATTTTTTTTTTTTTTTTTTACAGTGTGAAAACGTCCTGAGTTTAAATAATACTTGTTTTTGTAGCTTCTATTTTTTTTCGCAGCATCCCATTTGCCAAAATCTGTAAGAGTAGCGTCTTCAGTGACTCCGTAGTGAGGTTCTGATCCAGTAGAGTAGCGTTGAGTCATGGGTTGTGATGCAGCCGCAGACATTTCTAATCCCTCGCTTTCAGATGATTTGAGGACAGACTGTGACAGAACAATGAATTATTCACTATCTGCTGTTCACCTGGAATGAAACCAAGGGACGAAATCAAAACGATGTGGGTGATTGAAAGTAAAGAGTGGCAGCGACAGAGACGGAGACAGAAACCTGCCTTCACAGTGACTCGCATATTTCTTCTTTTTTTTGCCACCTGCCTCTGATGAGACACTTCAAATGGAGCCACACAGACTCCTCACCTGTGGAGAGACTGGTAACCCACACGGCCGCAGCTTTTTTGTGTCCCCGCCTGATTTTGATGTCAATATCACAATTACTTTAGCAAGGGGGCTACCCGCTAGCTGTCGTTGAATATCTTCAGTTTTGGAAACTTAAAGGGATAGTTCAACATTTTGGCAAACTGGCCCATTGCCATAATACCTATAGTCATAACAGTAGGTTTGTTACCTTTAATTGTCGGTGCAAGCTATTTTTAGAACGGCGGAGCAGAGCCGTGAGCTGCTCAGAGCTACGCTACGGAGGCTAATGGGATTTCTTGGTTTCCCTCATCAGACTCATCAAATACACAATCCAACAACTCCAAAACGCTCTGGTGGACAAGTTGTGACCTGCACATTCACCACGCTATGAGATAATAACAGAACGTTACCAGACAGAGTTGTTTTAGAGGCAAATGCAGGGACTGCTTTCTGAAAAACTGTCCCTGAAGGCAACGCGCACCAGCGGTTTTGCATGAATTTACCTCGAAAACAACTCTGTCTGGTTCTGTTATTATCTCATAGTGTGGTGAATGTGCAGGTCACAACTTGTCCACCAGAGCGTTTTGGAGTTGTTGGATTGTGTATTTGATGAGGTTGATGAGGGAAACCAAGAAATCCCATTAGCTCTGAGCAGCTTGCGGCTCTGCTCTGCCGTTCTAAAAATAGCTTGCACCGACAATTAAAGGTAACGAACCTACTGCTATGACTCTAGGGATTATGACAATGGGCCAATTTGCCAAAATGTTGAACTATCCCTTTAATTCTGGTGCCGTGTCCGTCCATCCCTCTGTGCGCGCCAGCTGCTGTTCTGCAGGAGGAGAGCTGACAGTGTTTCACCTGAAGCTTTCCAACAGAGCCACTGATAACAGCCGTGGATGCGACCGGATCAATAGCTCCGGGCGGTTGTACATTATTATGCACTCGACCTCTCCACCTCAATCACACTAACCAGACCCTGACCCCGCACTCTAAAAAAAAAAAAGGTTACGTCGCACGAGCTGCTCTTCGTAATCGTGTTACTCTCTCTCTCCCCCTCCTCTCTTTCCCTCTGTTGCCGACTCCCCCGCCACGTTTCATCTCTCGCGGCCTCAGTCATCAAGAATGCAAATTGGGAGTGACAGAGCAATCGTGAATTCCATCACACACAGATAGAGCTGTCGACCGAGTGGTAGTGATTGAACTCTGTGCACTCTCGCGGTCGCGGATCATTTTCTCTGCGTGTTTGCTGACGGGTGTCGACTATAAATCTCTTTCACAAAACTCCAGCATCAATCCTCATTCTGCCATTATGGGACAATAATAACACATATAGGAAGTCAACCTATGATAGTAGATATATACTATACGATAATACTACAACCAATCAGCGATGACCGACGACTACTAATCCTAAACCAATATCACATCCCCCGTCCAAATCCCACTGATCCCTGTACATACATCTGTGCAGAAATTGGGACATGCACTCATTTGCTGATCATGTACAGTTTCCGAACAACTATTAAAAAATAAAAAATGGATGCACACAGCAGCAGCAGTAGCCCCCCTATACAGCTCCCACCCCTCCGCCCCGCAGGTGCACTGAGGCAGAGAGCAGAATGGAGCCGAGCCGTGTGCGGTGACAGTGACATCCATCGCATGCAATGAATAATCAATGAACACCATCTGGTGCATACAACGGGGGAGCACAGCGCCAATCGTTTACTCCAGGATGACTCTCACTCTTTCTTTCTCTCCCTCTCTCCTTCTCCTTTCCCACACATATTACCAACCAACCACTACCTGGCTGCCGCCTCTGCCTCCTCTGACCTCCTCCTCCAGCGCTCCCCGGCGCTCCTCCGTGGCCTCTCGTCATGGCTTCGCACTCATTCTAATTCTGCCGTACAACTCCCGGGGACCTAATAAGGTGACCTGTTGCCCTTTAAAGGACGTCTGCCTCTATGATTTATATGATAACCGAACGGCTTATTAGAGCAGTTTAAAACTACTGTAAGTTTGATAAATTAAAGGACACTGTAGGAAAAAAAAAAGGTCTGAGTTGAAAGTTATTTTTATCCCTTTTTCTTTGTTTTACTACTTTTCTCTTTTTTTTTTTTACAGCTTCAGAGATTAAGCAATAATACAGTTACTGCCAACCCAGGTGAATTTTCATTTTCCATTTTGAATCCGGCCCCTGTCTGATCTGACTTATACGCAGCCACTGTATCTGTCTGAGTGGGTCTATAACTCTAACTTCCTGGCTCGACACTCACATTTAGCCTCCCTGCATTTCATCCAGAATTACTTCCCTGTCTCGTGTGTCACCCCCCGTCCCTTTTCATTTCGCCTCTCTGGAAGTCACCGTTAAAATCTGCCCCCCCCCCCCCCCCCCCCTCTAATCAGGCAGATCTGAACTCGTAGCGTCACGTTTACGGACGTTTTGAAGACGACGTGTAAGCGCAGCGGTATAGAGGGAACCTAACAAGACTTACTGAAGGTAACACACGATATTCCTTTCTTTTAATTCTCCAGTTCCCCCCCACCCGCCCCCACCCAGCACAGCTCGGCCTCTAAAGCCTGGGATTTCTCCACATGCTGCAGCGATGTGCTCAGGGTTGTAAAGAGTCTGGAGGGTTGTGTTTTTTAGCCTTAAATCCACAGCACAAGAGCAAACTGAGTGTGAGGAATTCATTAAAGACTTCTATCTACTTTCACTTCACTCTGTCACTTTAAATTGTCCTTTTTATGTCATTGATTCAATGATCAACAAGGCCACAGCATTGATCAAACATGAAAACCTCGATCAGACATTGGGACATATTAAAGGGATAGTTCAACATTTTGGCAAATTGGACCATTGCCATAATCCCTATAGTTTTAGGAGTAGGTTTGTTGCCTTTAATTGTCGGTGCAAGCTATTTTTTAGAACGGCAGAGCAGAGCCGCGAGCTGCTCAGAGCTACGCTACGGAGGCTCATGGGATTTCTTGGTTTCCCTCATCAAACTCATCAAATACACAATCCAACAACTCCAAAACACTCTAGTGGATAAGTTGTGACCTGCACATTCACCACGCTATGAGATAATAACAGAACGTTACGAGACAGAGTCGGGAAACCAAGAAATCCCATGAGCCTCCGTAGCGTGGCTCTGAGCAGCTGGCGGCTCTGCTCCGCCGTTCTAAAAATAGCTTGCACCGACAATTAAAGGTAACGAACTGGGCCAGTAAAAACTATCCCTTTAACATTTGTTTGACGCGCTTTTATTTTGAAACTTCCCATGCATTTTTAAGTAGTTTTAGACCCCAAACAGGAGAAAGGTTCACACTACAATCTTGCTTAGGAACCTAATGTTTCAGTTTTCTTTTATAGAGTGTAAAAATTGCAACTTGTTTTTCATTTGAATGTCTGGTTGAGCTCAGAAATTAAAATGTTAAATGATATTTAGTTGCTTTTTGCGGTTCGATATGATTGGAAGTCAATCAGATGATATCGTACCATCTCTGATCAAATTGAAATCATATTGCATATTTTGTGATATCAAACATCGAATCGATATAATATTGTATCGTGATGAAACTTTTCATGTCTGGTTTTTTTTGCAACAAGTCGTCCTGCAGGCCACAGAAATCATTCAGTGCCCTCCTCTCCTCAGCTCTGTGCTGCAGAAAACACGTCTCCAAACGTAATTTCTGCCATTTTCATTAAATTTAATATTGTCTACAAACGCTGTGCGAGTCTGAACATCTGTCTGGCAGCTGCGCACCACGACTCTCGCCGCCTTTAGAGTCAATAACCTGTTCGATCGTCGCTCTAATTGTTTAAACCAAAACATGTCTCCTAATATAAAATGTGTTATTAATGTTCATTTGCATTGATTAAATCTCCTCTGCATCATTTAATCAATTTGGTTTGTGCAGTAAACATACTGCAGCAGCACCGAGGCTGTTTTAATCAAAGCGTGTGTGTGTGTGTTCCCTTAACGAGACGCCGCAAAGTGTTTACTACTGCACTTTGTGTCCCGCTTTTGGGAAAGTGATATATCCTCCTCTTCTTCTTCTTTTAGTTGTGAGCAATTCAAGATTTCATATTTGCTCTTATTCTGTTGCACAGGGTGTTTTACAAGGACCCGTATAAATTTGTGAAGGCGCTGTTTGTCCAACAAAAGCTACAGAGCTAGAAGACGCACTTAAGCAGATGCATACAAATAAGAAAAAGGGAGAATTAGAGTTGGCTGGAGATATGAGACCAGTTGGAATGATCAGCCTCCCAAATTGAAAGATGTGCAAAATGTGGGAAGGCAAGCAAAGGCTTCATTAGCCCCGGGGCTGAGGGGAAGCACTCTGCCAGCTACAGGAAAGTGCACTGAGAGTTGTGAGAGCTCATCAAGTCAGTGTGCATCGGAAAGACTTTCATTTCACTCTCTCTGGTAAAATAAAAAGAAAAGAAAAGAAAAAAAACTACAGGCTTAAATTTGATTTACATTATGAAAAATATATGTTTCAGGCTCGTTAATGAAGAGAGGGAGGAATGGAAATCCATGTAAAACCTCAGCTCCTTCTTCTCTGCTGCAGAAATAAAAACTTCCATCACTGCAGTATTCTTCATTTTTTCTCATTTGAGAAATGAAACTGCACCAAGTATGGATGCAACAATAAAACTGCATTTGGACTGACAGGAGAATAGATCTGCTCACTAAAGGCTGAGGCTGCGGAAAGTGTTCACAAACTACAATACAAGAAACTTACAACAAAGATGTTTTTGTCCACCACACAGTGTGCAGCCGTTATCAACAACAAAAAAATCCAATTACGTTCACATTTTCCTATTTAGTCTTTCAGATAAAGAAAATGCTGCCAAAAAAAAAGAAGGCATTTTCTCCCCCTGGTTGAGTCTCACTGTTCCTTCACTTTCTCCGTCTTTCTTTCATATTGTAAAAACAACTCTTGGTGATGCAGCTCAAAGTGCTCTGACAAAAATAAAAGAGGAAAGGAAGTTAAAACATTAAAAAGCAGGAAAGACTTTTAAGAAAGGAGCTAATTAAAAGTTGTATTAACAATTATGTCTCTACAATTGTGTCCTCTAATATTTGTCGGTGAGTTTAGGTGACTGAAGATGCTTCACAGTTTTACTTTGAGGGACATTCAGAAGATTATCTAAGGGCCCCTGCATCCACATGGAGTTCTGCAAAAGTACGTTTCTTATCATTTCGACATTTTGTCCACATGGAAACGGCATGTTGGAGCCCTAACCCCTATTTTTTCAAAAACAGATCATAAAATATCTTCATGTAGACAACCAAAACGTATCTTTTATGTCATAGCCCCGCCTCTCCAACCTGTAAGTTGACCACATTGATAATGTTTGGAGTTTTTTTGCAATATGTTGCGATATATTCTGTTTTTTTCAACTGCTATGATGTCTCCAAATGAAAACTCTATCAAAATCTGTTGTTTCTAATATGATAAACTTAGTCTGTTCAGATCGATACTTGGCGTCCGTATATCAATACAATACCGCCATGCAAAATATCGCGATACTATGCTGTATCCATTTTCCCCCCACCCCTAGTTTTGAGTATACACTGACATTTCTTGTAAAAATGTTGTGTTTACAGAACTAAAAAGATAATTTAGGGAAAGCTCTGTTTCTGTGTGGATAAGGCCTTACTTTGAGGGACATTTAGACGATAATCCAGCAGTTTGTGGACACACAATGTTCGAGAATCAGTGAACTAAGGGGGTGCCAAACCATTATTAGTTTTGAATGCAAATAAAAGGACTTTGAGATGGAGTCTAGAAGATACAGGGTCATTGTGGAGCAGTCGGCTCCCTCCTCCTCCTTGTTACAGCTCTGAATCAGTTCCAGTGTCTTTTGGAAGTCCAGTAAAAAGAGAGTTATGGTTCCAGTGTTTTGTTGTAGCTCAGTAAAACAATATTGAATTGTGAGACACTCCTGAGCTCTGTGATTGGCTGATACAGGAGGTTTGGCCCCAAGTCGACAGCAACAGCCTTTCTATTTTTATGACAAGTCTGCAACGCTCACAATTCATCAAAGTTAAAAACTGAAACAACAACAAAACAATGATCATAAATTCTGCAATGACAAAGTCAGCGACACAGATCAAATGAGACAAAAGCTTCGACTGTGATCTGTGTAAAAACACTTTGGCCTGAATCTGGTTCATTGTCACAAACGATGTTCATTTGTTTCTGTCTCAGCTCGTTCACCTCACTTAAGATTTTCCATTTATTTTAAGTGGCGGGTTTCATAATTTTATGTATAATTAACAACAAATTTATGTGTGTCTGTGTGTATTAATGCTCTCTCTTTTGTTTTTTTGAACAGCAGCTCCTGCGATCTGGCCTTCGGTTGAGTGCCAAGTTCGCCTCCCTGAGAGACGTGGCTTTGCCTTTAATTAATTTCCTGAATGACTGAGGACAGTTTAATAGTCACTTCCGAGCTCTCCCCAGGAGATAACCATGAAAGGACGGGAAATAGGTATTTCTATAAAAACGAGTCTCAAACGACTCCATTGATTCGACGACAGGAAGTGGAAAAAAACTGCCGATAAAAAACATCATCCACTCAGGTTGATCAGTTGTTAAATTGTGAATAAATATAAAAAATTTATAGCGAGCGTCACGGGATCCAAAAGTGTGATTTTACAGTAGACTGTAAAAAAGACAGAGCTGGTCTTCATTTGCCTCGGAGGAAGTCTGAACGTCACCTCGCCGTCGCCCCACTGGGACGTCTCTTTTGTAAGGCAGAACTCCCAGAAAGCACCGGGGGGGTTTCAACGTCTAGCCCCGAAACTCACTGAGCCGAACTAGTGAGTTGTGGCTCCGCTGGCCCGTGCCCACGCCCGACTGATCTGGCAAATACACCCCCCGCCTCCTCCTCCTCCTCCTCCTCCTCCTCCTCGATGACTGGCACACACAGAGCAAATATGGCTGTGAGACAGGGGAAGAAAAACAGTCCTTTGTGTTTAGTTAATCCCAAACGTCCCATCGGCTTGAAATGATTTCAGCTCGTGGTTCTTGGCTTGAGATTACGAGGAGAGGATTTCCAGCTCCCTCGCCATCTGATTGCTCCTGCTCTCTGAGGAGCGAGGCGATGCAGATGCCACCAGCAACAACATCACAATGGGCCATCAGTTAAAACCACAGGAGAAAGATTTATTCTTCTTTTCTCATTCACCTTAAAATGGAGGTAGACACTGTTTTAAAGGAATAGTTCACCAAAAAATGAAATCTAGTCGTTATTGACTCACCCTCATGCTGATGAATACTCATGGAGTTTTTTATTCATCAAAGTGCATCTGGAGACCCGGGAGGCCGGTTCGTAGTCCAACGAAAACTTTTATATGAGAGTCAATAACGCCTGACACAAAAACGTCCATAAAACTACACAAAAACCTTGTAATATTCCTCCACACTGCTCATCCGCTGCAATCCAAGTGTCCTGAAGGGATATAGTCCAGAGTTTACTCGAAACAACGTCATTTAGGATATTTTTACACCCTGAACAGTCCTGTATTGACTTTGCCTGGGGTGTGTGAGTGCAATACAGGACTGTTTAGGCTGTAAAAATGTCCTAAATGACGTTGTTTGGAGTAAACTGTGGACTATATCCCTTCAGGACACTTGGATTGCAGTGGACGAGCAGTGTGGAGGAGTATTACAAGGTTTTTGTGTAGTTTTATGGACGTTTTTGTGTCGAGCGCTATTGACTCTCATATAAGGATTTGGTTGGACTACGAACCGGCCTCCCGGGTCTCCAGATGCACTTTGAGGAATAAAAAACTACTCCAGAGTATTCATCAGCATGAGGGTGAGTCAATAATGACTGAATTTCATTTTTTGGGGAACTATTCCTTTAACTTCCTGTTCCACATCGGCTCTCTGTCTGTCTCTTGGTGCACTTTAATTAAGGCCAGTGCAGGGACACCCCCCGCTGCTCTCTGGGCTGAGAGCTGCCACCGCTGCCGACCTCTCAGGATAAGGAGGAGGATGATGGCAACAGGGTGTTAGGTTACTTTAATTAGCTGGCCAGCGCCAAGAATCAATTCTTTTTTTTCCTGAGAATGTCTCATTTACACCTTCAAGGTTGAACCCCCTCTGTCCTGGACTCCTTGAGATCCCTCCTCTTATGTCACCGCGGTTACTGATGCGGAGCAATCACTGCCAACAACTGCTGTACTTCAGTAGGAACATGCAGGACCAGAAGGAACATACAGGACCAGTAAAAACATAGAGGACCAGCAGAAACATACAGGACCAGTAGAAGCATGCAGGACCAGTAGAAACATACAGGACCAGTAGAAACATACAGGACCAGTAAAAAACATACAGGACCAGTAGAAACATACAGGACCAGTAGAAACATGCAGGACCAGAAACATAAAGGACCAGTAGAAACATGCAGGACCAGTAGAAACATGCAGGACCAGTAGAAACATACAGGACCAGTAGAAACATACAGGACCAGAAACATGCAGGACCAGTAGAAACATGCAGGACCAGTAGAAACATACAGGACCAGTAGAAACACACAGGACCAGTAGAAACACGCAGGACCAGAAACATACAGGACCAGTAGAAAGATACAGGACCAGTAGAAACACGCAGGACCAGTAGAAACACGCAAGACCAGTAGAAACATGCAGGACCAGTAGAAACATACAGGACCAGAAGGACCAGTAGAAACACACAGGACCAGTAGAAACATAGGACCAGAAACATGCAGGACCAGTAGAAACATGCAGGACCAGTAGAAACATGCAGGACCAGTAGAAACATACAGGACCAGTAGAAACATAGGACCAGAAACATACAGGACCATTAGAAACATAGGACCAGAAACATACAGGACCATTAGAAACATACAGGACCAGTAGAAACATACAGGACCAGAAACATACAGGACCAGTAGAAACATAGGACCAGAAACATGCAGGACCAGTAGAAACATGCAGGACCAGTAGAAACACACAGGACCAGTAGAAACATAGGACCAGAAACATGCAGGACCAGTAGAAACATGCAGGACCAGTAGAAACATGCAGGACCAGTAGAAACACACAGGACCAGTAGAAACATAGGACCAGAAACATACAGGACCATTAGAAACATAGGACCAGAAACATACAGGACCATTAGAAACATACAGGACCAGAAACATACAGGACCAGTAGAAACATAGGACCAGAAACATACAGGACCAGTAGAAACATAGGACCAGAAACATACAGGACCATTAGAAACATACAGGACCAGAAACATACAGGACCATTAGAAACATAGGACCAGAAACATACAGGACCATTAGAAACATACAGGACCAGTAGAAACATAGGACCAGAAACATACAGGACCATTAGAAACATACAGGACCAGAAACATACAGGACCATTAGAAACATAGGACCAGAAACATACAGGACCATTAGAAACATAGGACCAGAAACATAAAGGACCAGTAGAAACATACAGGACCAGTAGAAACACACAGGACCAGTAGAAACACGCAGGACCAGTAGAAACACGCAGGACCAGTAGAAACATACAGGACCAGTAGAAACACACAGGACCAGTAGAAACACACAGGACCAGAAACATAAAGGACCAGTAGAAACATGCAGGACCAGTAGGAACATACAGGACCAGTAAAAACAAGCAGACCCATGCAATAACAAACAGGACCAGCAGAAACAAGCAGAACAACGCTAGTCCACATGCAGAACCAGTAGAAACAAGAATGAGAGACAAGCAGAACCAGTAGATATAAGATGAACCAGCAGAAATGTGCAGGACCAATAAACAGAACCTGTAGAAACAAGCAGAAACACGCTGGACCAGCAGAAACACACAAGATGAGCAGAAACTGCAATCAACAATTGTCAATAACTGCACCGCGTTCTGTCGTCAAAACTGTCCTGACATGTCCTTTACGCACAGAAAATATTAAAAAACACCTTAAATAACACAGAAGATAAGACCCCACGTTTGATGTCGAGACCGACCGTCCAAACTCTCCCTCTGAGATTTGTCTTTCAGTTCCAAGCGCACGAGCATCTTCAGAGTCTAAAACCACAAGAAACTTACATCTGCAGAAATAAAACCCTGTTTGAGCTCTCACAACCAACACTCAGCCACAAAAAAACACTGACTCAAGTCACCGTGGGAACAATGATGACTCTGGTGTCTGCAGATAGAAACACAAACAGCTGCTCTATAACCACATCACACTGGTTCCTGCTGCTGCTGCTGATGATGAATGAAACATCTCGCCCAGTCATAATTAAGACTTGGATGTTGATATGAATCCTAATTACTAAGTTCAGAACTGTTATTTACGGTAACTTTGATGTGATATGAACGCAGCATCATCACAACACCTCAAAGTCAAACACCGGACCTCATTCATGTATAAAATGAGCTCTGTGCAATTGTTTGTGGAAAATAAAACAAGTTTCAATGCTGGTGAATGGAGATGCCTGAAAATAAAATAAAAAAAACATTACAATTGTTTTGCAGATTAGATTTTTTTTTTTTTGAAGCCTGTGGCAGCCACAGCTCTGCACAACAGAAACACTGGCTAACAGACAGAAGCAGAGAGTGAGAGAGAGCTGCAGACTGATGTCTGAACACTGACACAACCCTCGGAGGACTCGCGCAGAAAATGAGCTGGCGGGATCCACTATAACTAACGTTTGGCTGCTTTTTGATTAGTTCCCACTTTCCATGAATGCTATAATGCACAAATCTAATTGTAGGGAGAGCAATGGGTTTCCTTTTTGTTGGCTTATCATGACCAGCAGCAGCACCAGGCTGTGGGTGTGAGTCAGACTGGATTTCCAGCCCAGCACCTGTAATCGCTGATCTACATTTGCACCTCTGGGGCCAGAAACTGTTTTTTTTTTTTTTTTTATCTCCAAGAAGGAGGCACGTTCATCATGTGCAACAGCTTGGAGCCACTGAAAAAAACCTCCATCGACCTCAGACAGGAAATTGGCAGCACAGGCCTCGTCTAGATCATCTAGGCTTTAAACCAAAGGCAATATTCTTAAGAGAGTTCTCAGAAAAACGAAAAAAAAAAAAGCCACTGCATTTAATTGAATCAGATTTCCTCCCCAAGTCAAGATGTTGTAGATCACCTTTAACATCCAACCTGCACAATAGGAAAAAGGTGTTGTGCATGTTATTATTGTCATAGTTCCTTATTAACAACGCAGAATGAGCCTTTTTTTTTCCTCTTTCTTTTTTTTTTTGCACCAATCAGACTTAGGCAAAGTAGAACAATCATAATTTCCTCCTTCCTTTCATTTCTTCCTCCTTTATCAGCAACACAGAAATCTGGGAATCTTCATTTCATCTTCCCCGTTAATAGACACCAGCTCTGCTCTCGTATGCAAATTCCTAACAAAGAAGCTGGGGATAATCTAAATTGCCCATTTGATATGAGATTTCTCACATGATACGGGGCGAAATTGTGAACCGGAGCAGCGGATGGGAAAAAAGCATGGATCTATTTTCAGTTTCTAACTATCTCTGCTCTGCTTACTGGAGGGACTTAAGACTCTGCAGGAAAAGTGATAGCAAATCCTTAATATAAGCCAGAAATGGAGGCTTTTCACTCTGAGTAGCATCACTATCGGCCGCGGCATCGGGATAACCTGGTAAATAGACAAAGCAGCTGACAAACAGAGAGTAATGGCGAGACAAGGTCATGTTTTGTGTTTGGAAACAGGACGTGTCTGTCTCTTTACACAGCCAGAACGGCTGCTTATACTGATTGTCTGTCTAGTCTGGGAGGCTCCGGCTGCAGATCTGAGCTGAGCTGCGGATTGCACTTTATTTTACAGTGATATTAATCAAAGGTGGGCGAGTAATAAATGTCAAAGTTGTTGCAGCGCGGAGAGTGAAGCTGATCAAAGTGTGCGGTCGCGGCGAAGCACGAATATCAACCCGGATATTTTGTGAATGCATAAAAGCGACAACCTGGACAGCTTGCAGAATACGTTTACTCCCCGTTGTAACTCCCCCCAGAAAACGAGGCGTCACATCTGAGCCATTTCTTCCTAATATTAAATATTCATGACTTAATGTGCAGCAATCAAAGGTGAAGTTTAGATAAAGATTTCATTTATGTTATCAAGAGATAAATCTCATTTAATTACTATAAAACTGGTGGGAAATACTGTAGGGATTCACTCAAGTTTTCGAGACTTTGAGCTCTTTATTCCGACAGATTTCCTCTCTGCCTTGTTTTATTTGCTCAGATTTTTACGGTATTGTTTGTCTCTGAGATGTCTGCACCCCAGTGGTGGGACCGGATTTTTATTTGCGCTGCTTCCTGCAATGAAAAATAACTTTTTAAAAATTCAGCAGCTGTCTTTCCAGAAACACACGAACACAGGTCCTCGCTCTCCACACGCCGCACGGACCTCGCTGTGATCAAACACTTTTCATTAGAACCACTTTTACACAATCATTATTCTGTGATTTGGTTTCATGCACAACGTCCCTGATAGTAATCCTGACCTTAAACACCTGCCCATCGATACCTCGGCGGAGACAGATCAAACTGGCCTGCAGCGTTGTAGTGATGCTGCTCTGCAAGTCTGTTCAAGGTTAAAGTTTTTGTGGTTGTGCAGCTCAGGTTGTGGTTGATTTTAAGGCTGTTTTCAGCTTTTCTTTAACACAAATATTAGAGTTTCAATGTGGATATTGTGTCAATTTCCTGTTTACCCGTCTGTTTGAGGTGCTGGGGAGTTCACACTTGTGTACAGACTTTGTATCAAGCGGACATAAGTTTGAGAATGGAAAGAAAAATAAAGGTTTTATGGAGCTTGTTAGAACCTATCTGACACCAAACTGTTAGCAAATGAGTTTCATTGTAATGCATTATAATTAGTCGCCTAATAACAAAGACAATATATTTGGTGATGTTGCATGGCTGTTGGTAGTTTTTTAGAAACAGGAAAGTAGGTTTATTTGAAGTTTGCTGCTCAGGAAGCTGCCAAACAACCTTCGTCTTAAAACGTCATATTACTCCGCGACCGTTCGAGCAAGACACGCGCCGTTTTATGTCCATAAACAAGAGAGTCGGCGCTTTCTATTGATCTATTGATCGACCGCGTGTCACTCACTTCGATACACCAGCACTACAAGTTAGGAAACATTTTGGAGGAGACTTACCAGGATTTTTTTTCCTGCGTCATTCCCGCCTTCTCCTCCCCCTGAGCGTTATACGGATCGATTTCCCTCCATGTTTTTTCAAACTGACGTCTCACGTCAAGGCTGCGGCAGGCAGCCAATCAGAAGTGTCTGATCCAGAGGCGTGGCCTGCCCTAGCGGTATGTCCAAAATAAATGTGAACTGTGATTTAGCAGTCATTTATGACGTTGTGCACTTTTCTGTGATTATATTTTCTTTATTTATTATATTTTACTGCTTTTATGTATAAAATATGGACATTTACAAGGTCCTTGTTATTGTTTTTCCTATGCTGTCCGCAGTCTATTGGTGACGTATACCTGTATAATATTCTGAGGTTATACTGATTCTCATTATGTGGGACAAAAATGACTTAAACATAACTTTAATATGAAAAATTCAAACATAGAAAATAGGCTAAAGGTCTTATTGTAGGCCTTAAGAAAAGCACAGTTCTGGTGATGTGCACGTGAGCTCACAGTGTGCAAGTAGCCTATGCATTTAATATGAAGTGAAGAAAATTAGTAGTCTTTCACCTTCAGCACTCATCCAAGGACCATCCATCTTCTTATCATGTACTGGCTCAATCCCATATTTCTCTGTTCCCATCTCCTCCCCTCTGAGCTCTCACCATATCCACTAATTAATCAGGTCATACATTTTATCCCAGAATCATGAATTATGAATTTCTTTTTTTACCTCTACTGCAACAAAACACACACTCTTTTTTTTCCTTTCTTGTTCTTCGTCTTCTTCCTCACACTAAACTGACTAGGAGACAAAATAGTGAGTGTGTGCATGGAGAGCATCTCACAAGTCATATTTCATGGAAAGAGGGGGTTGGGGGGGGGGTGTTGAGGGGGGGATTACAAAGTAAGGTCAACACACCCAATCTCATTTGTTTGTTCTGTTTCATTTTCAGGGAGGCACATTTCCTCCCCATGCCATGGTGGAAATAAAAGAGAAGCAGCAGGAGAGAAAGAGGAGATGGGTGAGGAGGGGTTCAGAGGGGGGGCTGGGGGAGATCTGATCAAAAGCACAGTGTCTTAAACAGCACATGAAGCTGTTTCATCATCTCTTGATCCTCTTCTGACACCTCATGTGATGGAGTGTTTGGTTCTGGGGGGATGTGTGTGCATGCATGTGTGTATGTGCATTTGTATGTGTGTGTGTGTGTGTGTGTGTGTGTATGTGTGCACAATGCCTGGTGGATGGTTGCTTGCGATGATAACGCTGAGCCCATTCAAATGTCAATTCCCCTGGTGATCCTTAGTGCCCTGGTTTCTGGGAAGCATTTCTTTTTCACGGCAGACAGATGATTTGTTTCATATGACTGGAGCCGGCCACCGGATTTCTATTGCAGGACAATTTACGGTCGACCTTAAAGCTATAATCCTGAAGATTTTCATGCAAACAAACTATATGTTTTTTTAATAATGTATGAAAATGTGGTCAGCAATTGTGTCTGCATTACACACCAGATGCATTTACAGTCAGTAATTACCTCTGTATATAATAGCTTTCTGCCTCTGGGTATCTAATTCCCGCCCCCGGATTCAAATTGCTTTCACACGCACAATGCATGACTGTAATCCATTGTTAGTGTTTGTAATTGTCTCTCATTGATGTCAGCCTCACCGTTAACTATTCCCTCCCCTGCTGCCATATCTGAGTGGTATTAAATTACCGCTAATGCAAACATCCTCTACTGCTGTTAGCTGACATTAAAGCCATTCAACTATAGCTTTTCTCTTTTCTTTCACATTTACAGATGTCCCCTCAAGGCTTCTGGTGCAGACTGTCTGTAGACGCTGCAATTTGCCATTGTTTCCTGAATGCCTCTAACGTGAAGGTTAGCAACGTCATCAGGATCCCAGAAGCAGTGCAATATGAACAATGTCTTTATAGTTGATTTGAAAGAGAAGGTTTATATTGGTCAGTGCAAAATGTGCTGATAATAGGGGTCATCAGGGGCCGCTAAGTCCTCCAGGGCCCCACAAACCTTTTCCTGGTTGATGCGCCTCTGGAAAACAGGAAATGCATTTTTCACGATGATTAAAAAACAAGTCGACAACAGGAGAATGTCATTTTTTAAAACGATTGAAGTGAGAAGTAGAACAAGGGAGTGCAGCCACTGTGAGCTGTTAATGGGAGCAGTTAGAGGAAACTACTTGTGTTACTGTGGCTAGTTGTCGTGTGGAAAACTACTTGTGCCGTGTGCGACAAATCACTTGGCTGTTTCATGGTGAGAAAAGGTCAGTGGTGTCCTCCCTTCTTTATTAAAACGCTGGGTTTGTGTGGCTATACACTGGAAAACAGCCAGTCTGGCATCCATAATACTATACATAGCAGCCTGCCTGCAGTCACTGACCAGACAACCACCAGCTCATCCAGGGTTCTCACTAATATAAATCACCACATTAAACAAAGATGAGATATTTAATTTGTTTTACAATCATCAGTCTTTGTTCTTTCATCTCCTACATTGTGCAGAGACACAGAACGATGGTACTAGCACCGCAGGAGCAGACGGGTGAGACAGATAAATATAGATATAAATAGAGCTGGGCACATGACTACTGTTGAATCCTAATCAGCCGGACCGAGCTGCCGAGAGGTCTGGAAATTGAACCTTTTGTTATGTGACTTTTCAAATCAAAATGAGACAGGAGCCCTCTGACGAGGCCAGTTATCTGTGGGCAAAAGTGCAGCGCAGGTGCATTTGAATGCTGACCTTGACCGGAGTGCAAACAGTTGAGGAGCTGGACATTCAAATCTCAGCACTATTACCAACGCAGGCCAGCTGCTGCTGTCCGCCTTACATGTAAATGTAATTGGCTGTCGATGTTAAAGGGATAGTTCAACATTGTGGCAAATTGGCCCATTGCCATAATCCCTGTAGTTTTAGGAGTAGGTTTGTTACCTTTTTTGTTGGTGCAAACTATTTTTAGAATGGCGGAGCAGAGCCGTGAGCTGCTCAGAGCTACGTTACGGAGGCTCATGGGATTTCTTGGTTTCCCTTATCAAACTCATCAAATACACAATCCAACAACTCCAAAACGCTCTGGTGGACAAGTTGTAACCAAGGGGGCAGTTGTGGGTCTGAGAAGTGAAGCTCACTTCCGCGTTCAAGAAACTGCAATCCCCCCGGCTTCCTCTGGGGGCTGGTGTCAGAAGGGAGCAACTCCAATTGAGCCATGTTAAAATAGCCGATTTTACAGCTTAAAAAAACATATTTACAGCCTGGTACATTTTATTTTTTTGGTCTCAACCGATAGTTTCTACCCCCGCACACACTCTGAGGGGGGTGAATTTTTTTTAAACTCTACCGTTTTACTATTATTAGGTTTAAAGTTCTGGCCAATTAGGGTGCAGAACCGTTGAGTGACAGGTCCGGTGACCGCTGCTACGAGGCCAGTGGGCGGGCCCTCGGCCGGCCAACGGCCGCACCGCTCCAAATATGGCAAGTAGAATCCAACATGGCGCGGTTCAAACCCCCGTAGTAGCGGCACAAAACAGACTCCTCAAAACCAATGGGTGACGTCACGGGTGCTACGTCCATTCTTTTTACAGTCTATGGTTGTAACCTGCACATTCACCACGCTATGAGATAATAACAGAACGTTACCAGACAGAGTTGTTTTAGAGGTAAATACAGAGACTGCTTGCTGAAAAACTGTCCCTGAAGGCAACGTGCATCAGCGGTTTTGCATGAATTTGCCTCTAAAACAACTCTGTCTGGTAACGTTCTGTTATTATCTCATAGCGTGGTGAATGTGCAGGTCACAACTTGTCCACCAGAACGTTTTGGAGTTGTTGGATTGTGTCTTTGATGAGTTTGATGAGGGAAACCAAGAAATCCCATGAGCCTCCGTAGTGTAGCTCTGAACAGCTTGCGGCTCTGCTCCGCCGTTCTAAAAATATCTTGCACCGACAATTATAATAAGGTAACGAACCTACTGCTATGACTATAGGGATTATTGCAATGGTGCAATTTGGCAAAATGTTGAACTATCCCTTTAAATGCTGCTGTATCACAAAGCTAATATTCTTATTCAGCTGGGATGTTCTCCATGTATTAAACACTGTCCACGTTTCTGTAAAAAGGATCTATGTCAGAATATTTCCAACTATTCACAAACACTTTCATCAGTTATTATTATTCATTTTGCAGCAATTTTCCGTCATTGTTTCATTGGCACATTGGTATTTTTGAGGTGCTCTACTGTGCAGCCTTTGATAAAGTTTTAAAAAATGATGGGTAAAGTTATTCACCTGTGAGGCATAAATCAATGCCACCTGTTTATTACAGTGGGTGTAATTAAATTCAAAATATGATTTATTTCTCACACAATTTTAGAAGCAGAACCTGTAAACTGCAGCACAGTGCAGCCGCATCCACATGTTTAACTCCTCTAATCCCACGTTTATCCATTTTTAGACCAACTTTCCCCCAGACCACAACTTTTGCAGCATCAAGGCTTTTATCTATAACTAAATGAAGGGATCAGATATCTCCCACTCTCCCTCTCGCTTCAGAGGTTTTTTTCTTTTTATTGATTACTTGCAATAAATAGCTTCAGCATGGCTTATATTACCAAGCTTAAAACTGGATTTTTTCTTTTCCATAACATCTCACAAAGTCAACATTACAAACAAATATCAGCTTATTTCAGCAATTATTCTAATCATGGTGACAGGTGTTTTTCTTTTCTGTCAGGTTGGGAATGTAGAGTCACATTTTTAGCTTCTTCTTATTTTCTGAATGCATATGTGTGTTTGTGTGTGTGTGTGTGTGTGTGTGTGTGTGTGTGTGCAGAAACACATATTTCACACAATTTATATTTCCGTATCACTTGTGATCCTGCAAGAGACAAACTGTAACAATACATACACTGGGGTTCAAAACACTATTTTCCAATTCAGATCATATCCTGAGGTTCCCAGGATGAGTGAACCTCCAAAAAAAAACATGTTCCCTGTATTTCCCATCATGCAACTCAACAGGATTTTCCATCAGACCCTGCCAGGTGGATGTATGGCTGCGTCTGAAATCACTCAGTCAGTACTCCCCACAGTGAGTGCTGTCTGAATGTATAGTGGGAATTATCAGTGCTGCTTGTATAGTGGAGTAACAGTATCCCACAATGCATCATGAAATGTAGTGCACAACAGACGCGCTCCAATCAGGCAATATAGGCTATATACCATCATGCATTGCGCTCACAGTGAGAGGGGAAAGAGAGAAAAATGGCGTAGAGGAAATGACCTCTACATAATTTAGCTTATTCTGCAGCAGGACTCCCTGGACGGTGAATAGTGAGCAGTGAGTGATTGAATGATTTCAGACAAAAACCTGGTGTGTCTGACTTGTTGTCGGTTTCAGTTTGAAAAATAAGTTTTAAATCTCAATTCAAGAGCTTCGCAAACTAGAAACATGTCGATTATTTGTCTATTGTGTTCTACTCTGATTGTTTTCAGTGACATTATGAGTTTGTATTTCCGTGTACACTTCATTAATTTTATACTCATTATATAAAACACATCCTAATGTATCTAAAATGATGTTGGATTAATGTCTGGGGGTTTTTATCAGAAGCCAAAACACATTTTCGGGAACACAACATTTTTATACAGCATATAACCATGTTGACGACAGCTAAGTAATTATCCCAATATTTCACAATTTGGTGTCAAATCCGGCGCTCACTGCTCCATCAGGATGGAAGAATGAGCATCTCAATTTCTATTAGCTGTGAATGATTCACTCCCAACATAAGAAAAAGTCTATTTTTGGAATAACAAGGGGGAGGAGGGGAAGAATCAGATTCTTTTTCCCCAGTTATTGAATAATTTACAGGCCTTGCCAGTGTACTCATTAAGGCTCTACAGTGGGCCGATGGTGAGGGGGAGAGAGGGGGGTGGGGTCTGTCAAATGGATTGGTGTGAGACTGCTGTGAGAGGAGAGGGGAAGCAGAGCCATCATGGAGGGTAAAGGGTGGAAGTGGTGGTGGGGTTGTTGAGTACAAGAGGAGAGACAAGGAGAATAGAAAATACCAGCATATCAAGGAGAATGGAAGAGGGGGAGAAAGAAAGAAAAAAAATAGTTAGCGTCAGTGTCATGATTAAAAGATTTATGGGAGTTGAAGGGGAGGGGAGCTGACTCTTCCCACAGCCACTCTTCCTTTTGTCTTCTTTGAACTCGGGATGTGTCGACAGGCTCGGGGAGTTCGGTTAAACCCGGCTGATTGCAGTGATGAGGTGCCGCTCGCTCTTTGAATTAGTGGGTCTGTAAGAACTCACTGCAAGAGATAGATAGATAGATAGATAGATAGATAGATAGATAGATAGATAGATAGATAGATAGATAGATAGATAGATAGATAGATAGATAGATAGATAGATAGATAGATAGATAGATAGATAGATAGAAAAACTAGAAAAAAATTCCATTCCATTCATTTCCTGAAGAAAATGCGAGTGAATGCTGAAAGCAGCTGAAGAAAGAAAAGAAAGGGTAGAAGAAAAAAGAAAGAAAGAAAGAAGAAAAAGAGAGACAGAGAGAGGGGGATGATAGAGAGAGGTAGATAGATAGAGATAGAGAAGGGTAGAAAGAAAGAAAGAAAGAAAGAAAGAAAGAAAGAAAGAAAAAGACAGAAATAGGGTAGAAGAAAGAAAGAAAGAATGAAAGAAAAGAGAGAGGGGGATGATGGATAGAAAGAGGTAGATGGATAGAGATAGATAGTGAAAGAAAGAAAGAAGTTACGTAAAATACAGATGAAGGGGGTAGAAGAAAGAAAGAAAGAAAGAAAGAAAGAAAGAAAGAAAGAAGGAAAAGAGAGAAAAAAGAGACAGAGGGTTTGAAAGAAAGAAAGACAGAGAGGGGGATAGATAGATAGATAGATAGATAGATAGATAGATAGATAGATAGATAGATAGATAGATAGATAGATAGATAGATAGATAGATAGATAGATAGATAGATAGATAGATAGATAGATAGATAGATAGATAGATAGGGGGTGGGGGTTGGGTGAAGAAAGCTTTTAGTGGAAGATCATAATACGCTTTCCCATGATCCTCTTGTTTCTCTTGCGGCACCATTCTCCCCTATTTACCAGCTGAGTCGAGGCAGAGAGAGGGATTGTTGGCAGGCTTTAACACAGACAACAGAATGTTTTTTTTCCCCTCCTCTCTTCTTCCTGTGATGGCACTGTCATTAACAGAGTCCACATAAAAGTGCAGATAAAATGCCAACACTTTTGGCCTGAAATCACCTCTGAGAGTTTTTTGCAGCTCATGTTTCCGCAGCTCTGCCCTCACACCGGCCGTTTAGTGTGTCATAAGAGGATTTTCCACGTTCTCACTCCTCCACCTCCTCCTCCTCCTCCTCTGCCTCATCTTCTTCCCCTTCTTCGTCTTCTGCTCCCCCCACCCTGACTCCAGTAGCTCTGTGTTCATGCTCTGTTCCACAGCTCAGCACATATACTGTAAAATCTGGAGCACCCAGACCATGACAAACCGCCGTGTATCTCCCTCTCTCTCTCTGCGTGTATCCCTGAATATTTCATAAACGGCGCACAGCAGATGTTGTTGTAAAGCGCATCAATATTTGATGTACTTTCTGTCTCCTCGTTCTGATATTTTGTATTCCAGTGACACGGGGCGACGACAGCGTTTGTGTTGGCCCCCTATAACAGCCACTGCGGGTTTTTTTGTGCCTATTATCACACATTAGGTTTGAGCTGTGTTCGCGCTCGCCCGGTTAATGGAGAAAACAAGTCACAACACTGTGTGAATGATAGCGGGATGATCAGTGCGCTTGTTTGCAGGTGGCTAATTAGTGAAGCTTGTGCCCCCCACCCCCTCCTCAAACCCACCCCTCCATCCGATCCTTCATTTTTTAGCATGTCATAATTCTCAATGAGCTCCTTTTAACTACACCCTAACACTGGTGATTAATTCCCGAAATTACAGTTGAGGTTTGCAAGGAAAAGGCATTTGCATAATACACAAATTGTAGGGTGCTTTTTGAGTCACCCTGATGAATGGATTCAAGTTGGCAGAGCGACTGCCCATGAATGAACATGAGCTACGATTGAAACATGTTTCCAAATGTCAAACTATTCAGATTTACTCTGTCTGCATGTCTTGGCATATTTGTCAACACTATCACATATGCCCTGGCATGGTCTTACGCCACACACTGCTTGTTTTGGATTAATACAGATTAGGAAAAAAAAAAAAAAAAAAGGGGGTGGGAGAAAAAAAAAAATCCCAATATAATCTGGATTACCAGAAGCCTCATCCCCCCCTCTGGCCATGGGCAATTCCCTGGAGAGTCAAAAGCCTGTGTGCAATGGCATTTTCTTTGACCCATTTGCACCAGTGGTGGGATTGTGGGATGAAATATGGAATATGAATGAGCGCCTCCTCCCCTAAGAGCTTCCATTAAAGATCACTTAAGGGGCGCCGGTCCATTATTGAGAGGTTGCAGGAGGGGTGTGAAGCTGCTCTTCTCTTCAGAAGTGCCGGTGAAGTGGGTGCATTAGTTGACGTGTGCCATCTCTGTGTTATTATGATCAATGTGTATCTAAAAATGGGAATGGCTTACAATAACTATCATTTAGAAAGTGATACGATACTGACATTACATTGAATGGGATACCATGAGTCAGGCACATACAAACAGACAGGTGGATAGATTCGAAATATGAATTAAATCTGCAGATAATTTGAATATAACTTTAAATTCGCAGTGAAAAGAAAGTAGCTCTGAGTGCATCTCTGCTCTGAACGAATTCTGTGGCCTCTACCCTCTCCCCCACACACATGAGCCGAACTGGCAGCCATTTCTCATGGGAGGTGCTGTTACATAGCATCTAAGAGGTTATTAAGGCTACTGTGTCTGGGGGAGGATGAGCTGAGAGTGCAAAGACGGCTATAGCAGGCAGCTGCAAAATGGCCTCTTTTGACTGGACACTGCTCCTCTGAAGAGTACAGCAAATCTGGCTTCAGGTGCGGTGTGGTCTAGAATAGTTGTAAGCAATAAACCAGTGGCGTGTGAGCGTGCGTGTGTAGATATATGTGTGGGTATAAGCGTGTGTGATTTGCCGGAGGGAAAAGGGGATTTCTGCTCTGTATTTGATTTCCATGCCTGTGATCATTACATTTTCTTGTTGGTGAGGATCATCTTAATCCCTCTCCCCCAGTGCACATTTCATTCTGTCACAGTGAATCAAAAATACATTAATTTTGTTTATCAGACAATAGATGGCGCAAGCTATGTCTAAGAGCACAGCACAGTGATTCACGGTTGGGACTGTGGAAAAGAGGAAGGTTGTGGGTTTGGATGTAAAGTTTGACCCTGAATGCCCATTCAACCTGTTTTATCACCCTCCCTTCCATCTTTACACATCTGTAACACCTAGTAGCCTATATAGCACCCTCCACTATCACAGACTACCTCAATAACACTGAAATAGCTTTGATACAATTGGATTATATGTCTCTGGTGTCAATATGTCTGTGTGTTGCAATATAGTCTCAAGATAACGGCTAACTTTCGAAACTTCTGTTCTTTTTTACTCACTTTCTCTTAACCCATGGAGCTGGCCTGTTTCAAACCCTATTTGCATACATTTACATATGTTAATGTGGAAAAAATCACAGGAAATGTATTCATGAAGCATAATTTGAAAGGTTACATATCTGGTCTCTGAAAATCTGCTTGTTATTATGCATATGATTAAAACACAATGTAAACAACATCAGCTCATGTTGTATTTGTTGGTCCTCATCTGTAAAAAGTAAAATTTTATGACCATTATACCGGTAAAATGCTCCATAATACTAATAGGAATATGTTTCTAGTCTTTATATGAAATAATCGAAAACATACTGAGCCCTTTTCACATTATAAACCTTTTAAAATAAATGATTCTTGTCTGGCCGTCACTCTGAAGTGCCCACCCCTTTAGTTTGCTCTGATTGGTCAGCTGTTACGTCCCTTTTTTCGTAACGACGTGCGTCATTACGCTTTACGCTCGGTCGAGAGGCGGCCATTCCGTAGCTAGCTAGAAAGCTAACGTTAGTACAAAAACAAATGCACCTGCGCCCCCGCAGGGAAGCGGGAAGCGGGGAGAGGGATAGTCGAGTCGGATAAACAACCCCCTGGAAGTCTGTTGTGATGTCTCATGACAAACTGGGAATACTTTTTTATAAAAGAAAAAAGTTTTAATTTTTGTAATCCAAATCCATGGACCCTAATGGACTAAGGAGTAAAAGTAGTGGAGGAATGAAAGATGAATCCGACTTCGAGAACCTTCCAGAAACTTCTAACAGGTATGTTATGCTAATTTAGCTAGTAGCCTAGATATTGATGATAAATCATATTTAGAGCTTGTACTTTGCTCGATATGAACTGTAATGTGATCATCTTTGACATAATTTATCTTAATCTGATTTGTAGTGGCATACATTTAACAGTTAAGGATTTAATTTACCTGTCAAAACCACCAGTTGAAAAACCTCACCAAGTTTGTTCTTCTACTGCTGCTGATGTCTTTAATCCAAACACATAAATGAACAGTTTTTAAACCCCTTTTTTCGGTTTTACCTGTAGCATTTGTTCGCATGTTGTTGTTTTTTTATGTACAGACACATTGTCATGTTGTGGCTACGGTATTGTGTTTTCTTTATATGCATAAGTTACTAATTGTGGCTCGATTTTTTTGTGTGTGATGCAGGACTGTATTGTAATTTGTCATACTTAAGTGTTTTGAGACTGTGAGCATTGAGCAATTAGTAACTGTCCTCATGATGATACATGGCGCTGAGAGCTTTACTCAAGAGAAAACATGAATGTCCTATTTCTTTACAAATGTTTTTTATAACTTATATTTATGTGTATTTAATGCTACTTTTACAAACAATAGCCTATATATCTTCTTTGTTCCTTAACTATTCCTTTGTCTGGAGAGCAAATGTCCTATTTCTTTCCTCTTGCTTTGCTTCTTCTTGTTGCAGCTACTTTGTGCTAAGCTAACTAGCTACTGGTTTTACTGTAATATTTAGCACACTGACATGAGAGTGAAGTCATTTTTTTTTGCCTTTGACTTTAAACTCTCTATCATTTGCTCAGCATCAGTTTTGATAAAGCTTTTTCTCTAATGTGAGTCCACACAGCCAACATGAGTGAGCTACTTTTGAGGTGAATTTAATGAAAAAGTCACCACAGAAAAAAAAAATACTCATTTTAATAAGTTATTGAACTTCAAAGGCTTTGTACAATCTATCATCATGGCTGTTAAGTCATTCTTGCATATTTAACACTTGAACTTTCGTGCATTTAAATCAAAACGAGGTGCACATCATCATGTTAGAGAGATTAATTAAAATGAATATGCATGTATAACGCTGCTGAGCAAATCATCCATTTGCAATTTATTTAAGCACACTTAATGCACAATGTCTATAGTCTTTACAATATACTGTCAGCTTTCTGCCTCCCCCTCTTTGAGCAGCAAGACTTCTCTGAGAGCAGTCACAGTGAATACATCACAGCCTGTGCACTGAAATCAGAATTATGAAGATAAATATTAGAAGTTACTTCATTACGGTCGGATGAAGGATGTTGTCAATTTCGATTTCATGTTTACACCCTAGTAATTTTCACGTTGACAAATAATGAACAAGGCAATTGACAGAAGAACATTTTTAAATAACTAAATTCCATCTTGAGCAGCCTGGAGATAATTACTTTCAGCAATATTTATGGTAATGAACTTTCAATTATGTATAATTCATTGTCATTTTTAGTTTTTAAATAGAGGTCTGTCTCAGGGCTGTCCCGGTAACCTTAGCACACAATTGGCCAGTGGCCTCCTTATCAGTGTGTCTCAGGTGGTTATTCAGGTGAGCGTTGAGCAAGATCCTGTTTATCCTTATCATGACTGTGCATTCAGAGAAACTCTGTGTCCGAGTTTTTGAGTGTGAAAGAGAAAAGTTCGGAAAGCAGCAGTCAATTTGTCTCTGGAACTACCAGCTGGAGGGAGATAAAGCCGGTCGCTGATGTACTTTCCGATGAACGCACCAGTCTAGTCTGACTGCTCTGCTACAGTACGTGCTAGTTGAATAATCAACCAAATGACGTTCAGATCCAAAACTAATCAGCACCATAAACAGAAATCCATAATCATATGCACATGACAAATTTAGATTAAGCAGGCCTGCTTTCTCTGGCACTGCATGAAAAACACTCCCATTCCCACTCCGCTGAATGCTCTTTTTCTCACTCCCTCCTCCGAGTGTAAAACTGCAAAATAAATAGGACATTTGGCGAGCAAACTATAAGAATTGTGTTTGTGTATATACCGTGCGCTGCAGACATAAAGTAATTGTTTTATGAGAATAGAAAGAAAACATCTAATAATGGAAGCAAATAGAGAGTTATTATTCATCACAAGGCTGTGCAGTTGTTTGCACATATCTAGATATCTAGATATAGAATTTAGCTTTAGAGGTAGCTTCAGTTCAATATGTACAGATCACACAATTCACACACACTTCAAAAGGCTGTAAAAGATCATATTTTATCTGTAGGCAAGGCCCACACATGTATGAATATTTGAAATCAATATGTGCTACAGTTTGCCGTACAGCGGCAGGGCTGCTGCTGTACAAGGAAGATGTCTTGGTGAAAATAAGAATATTGAGTGAGATGAATTTGCTCAGGCAATATGAACATAATTTAATTCAAAACTTTTTTTTTTCTTTTTTTTTACATCTAAAGTGGCTACAGGAGCTGGGCTAGACAGTGGTGCTTTTCAGTTAAAAATCATAGGGAATAATGTTGTTCAAATTCATTCATGCAGGTCATAGTGGGTGGGGTATTTTATCCACAAAATGTGTTCCTCATGGTGGCGCTAGAGGGAATATAAGGCATCACAAAAGCCAGTTCATCTCCTGTGCTGTTCATAAATGGATTTACATGATGTCATACAGCAATTTTCTTGTGAAGAGATGAATCACAAAGCTGCACGAGTCGAGCACTGTATATCGGCACCCTGGGTTTTGATTTCGCCGTCCTCTCGCCCGCAGCCTATTGAAGAATGAAACTTTTTCTGAGGGAAGATGATCGCTGGGAAGCGGTGTAATTAATGAGACCACTCACAGTTTCAGTTTGTCTTGTACCGTACCCCAAACTGTATCCAACAAATTAACCAACACAGCCTGTGGACAAATCCATGTGACGGCTTCGGCGTAATTGGAACCAAGGCGACGTCCAATTGATTCCAGTTGTGTTTTGGTTTGGCAACCTTTCATCAGTCGGAGGCCATTTCTCCATTGATACCCTAGAAGAAACCTGTGTGTGTATAATTGATGCTGCTGTGTGACAGCAGCTGTTCCAGTGAATATCTGAATCACAAACATTTCTCAGAAACTGCACCCGATCATTAACACTGCAGATACAAAGAACAACACAATCAAAGTTTTCTGTTCTGGGAATATGGGTCAAATCCTGCACATTCACAAACACAAATGGACACAGTCATCATGTCACAACTTAAAGGGATAGTTCAACATTTAGGTAGGTAATAAAGGTAACACACCTACTCCTAAAACTATACCTGTAGGGATTATGGCATTGGGCCAATTTGCCAAAATGTTGAACTATCCCTTTAAATTAAGAAAGACTTTCGCTAAGCTACTACCTGCCTAATCCTTGTTCTTACCCTACTCTTATGTCAATCAGTAATGTAGTATTAAATATGACTAATGGTACCAGTTACAATGCTAACATAAGGTTTAGCATGTTAGCATGCTATAATTCGCTAATTAGCTCTCAACACAAACTGAAGGTGAGGCTCATGGTAATAAACCAAAGTACTATATTGGCCTGAATAACAACAATGAACATAAAACTGTCCCCTGTTCTAACAAATGTTTCTTAGAAAAAGTCTCTCAATAGCACTTGGAAACATTTTTACATTCATCTTGAGATACCATAAATCCCTGGAGAAGTCCTCATCCCCAAAGCCTGTTTTTTTCCCCTCTTGTATAAGAGAAAAATGAAATACAGTAATACAAAACCTACATTTGTGTATACTGCCTGTCAGTCACACACTCTTGGATGCGGTCAGGACCATTTTCCTCAGACAGTTAGCATTTTAAAAGACATTTTTTTAGCTTTCAGTGACAGTCGTAAATCTTTGGTGTCTGACACATTTTTTTTCTTCTCCTGGTTCCTTTCTGCAGTTGGCAAAAACACTCCTAGGCCTGACCTACTCTAAAATAAAAAAACACTGTATAAACTTACTCGAAAACATAATATTTAGAGCATTAAGGCTATAGGCAACCCCATAATGCATCACTCTCGGTAGAAAACTGTGTTACACTAATACTGTAGTAAAGTATTCACAGGTAGTTGTCTGGTCCGTCAATATAACATAACGCTTGTTATTTCAAACCCAATAAGAATCACACTGACGGCCAAGCAGTGAATAGTTGCTGATATAAAACCAGACAGACTGACATCGCTACCCCCCCAGAGCCATGCTGCTGTAACGTTGTTAAAAATGCACATATACAATTAAAATGAATAGATATTAGAGTTTGAATCCGATGGACACTGTGTGAATACCATCGCTTGCTGCAACACCCGCGCTTCTCTCGACACAAAATTGTGCAATTTGAGGGAAAAACTAAAGCACAAATCTTGTTACCAAATATGAGTTTCAGCCATAATTTCCATAAGTTAACAAACAGTGTGGGGGCCCAGACTGTATGGCGTCGTCTACCTGCCTCTGTTGCCTAGGGCATGGTTAGATACTTTCCATTTTCCCTCTTCCCATCTCCACGACCCTGTATATGAATAGGTGAGGTATACATAATGGATGTCGGTACACAGTTGGGTTTCACAGCAGGACATAGACCGCGTAGTGTCAATAAAACTGTGGCTCGACTCTAGATTTCCCTCCGGCTGGTTCTGCTCACCAATATTTGCCAGATTCTGTTACCCAAGTACTTCAGTTCTGTAAAACTACACTTTACTTTGCTCTTCTGTTGCAAATGAGCTTTTTTTTGATGAGCAGAAATTGAGAAGCTCACACCAAGCAAAGCCACGCTCTGTTAATGAATCAGTAGCAGCGTGAAGTCAGTGATGATTTCCATGTCAACCACTGGGATGAAGATATTGTATTAATGAGGCCTGCATGTGCCAGAATCTTGGAGCTTTGGTTTTTTGGATGACTGGCTTGCTGTTTGATTTTGTTGACACATTTTGTTGGGCAGGTCAAATACTTACTGCAGAGTAAGGTTCGTAGAAAATGTGAGTTGTTATTACCAAGGACTGTAGATGAGGATGGACGTATGGTCGTGTTTTCACAGTAAACAAGAATCGAATCCCTCCGTCTGATGCTGTAGCACCATCCCTGTTTAATTTTCCGCTTGAAAACTGACGTATCCTCTGTGGCGGACTGGCGGGGGCAGCTCCGTCTGTCTGCTGCCATCATGGCTGTGCTTCCTGGCTAATTCAAAATGTACTGAGTGGTTGGTTGCATGTGGATATATTGACTCGTTTTTGGAGCCGGTCTCAAGTGGCCGCTTGAAGAAATGCAGTTTTTGGCGCTTTTCTTGTCGGCTTCATTTTTCAGTCTGGGAGTGCTGCTGCTGCCTGGTTATTACCTGAGCTTTTAAACCCATTATAATCCTGTCTGTGATGAACTCTCGGGTTAAAGGCACCATGTGGAGTTGCCGCTGTAAACAAAGAAAGTTTGGTCACATTTGTTTCTCAACCAAAACACATTCTGCGTCCCCCAAGGTGCGGTAAAACATTTCCAAAGTGTTTTTCGTGAATATTTTAAACCCACCTTTGTTTACTCCTTCTCTCCTCTTTATTTTGGTGTATTGCCTCCTTGAGTAGCACATTACCGCCGGTAACTTAATGGGTTTTAAGTCACCCCTGTGCTCGTGATGTGCACACAACAGCAAAGTGCAGAAAACAGAGGCAGCGGCTCATCAAAACTCTGCTCTAACAGAAGTAGAGGTCAAAAGCTCCACAGGGTACTCTTAATGTAGGAAGAAAATTGAAAAATGGTGTCAAAGCTAATACGGGCCAATAGATCAAAAAGACGGCACTTGTGCGTGCGTTGTGTGTGTCTTTCCTCGACTCCTCCAGTTGTTTTTGTTATTGCTTTTCTGCCCCGTTTCAATTAAAGGTTGAAGATTCAGAGGAGGAGCCAGAGAGAGAGAGAGAGAGGATTTGTTTTTCGCATTGACATAAGAGGGTGTTCTCTCCTCTCAGATGTATGGATAAAGTACACATGAGTGAAAATGAGATTTGTCATGTGGATGAAACAGAGGCTTCGGCTCCTATTTGTTTCAAGCCGAGCCGAGGCTTTTGTAGGACGCTCAGCTGAGCAGGAAGGCTCAGTCAGCAGGGTTCTCCTGGTGCTCCCTCTCAGCCTCCTCGCCTCTTCGTCTCCTCCTGCCTACCAGACTGACACCTAAAGTGGCACTAATTGGCATGGGCTCTGACAGCTATCCAGAGCGCCTGTGAAACTTTTAATGACACGTCTTACACCCAGCAGCAGCATCCAGACGATCTTTTTGCCGTTAAGGCGAAGCCTGTAAAAATATACTCAAGCTGTGCAGCTCACTGGCACCGTGTTCCCTCTCTCTCGCTTTCTCCCTCTTTTTCTTTTGCTCTGTCTTTCTCCCCCCCCGCACCACCACCACCACCATGCTCCCCCCTTCTTTGCACAAATACACACACGCCAGTCTATACTAACACACGCTCACTAATGTAATGTTACCCATGGAAGCACAGATGGGTGCTGTCTGGCGGAGATGACGCATAGACCTAATCATTTATTTCTCTAACTTCTGGACTGATTATGAATTATGCATGCATAAACGGGACTAAAATACACCGCCTGCTTATGGGATGCAATTAAACCCTTATTTTCATGTGCATGCAGTAATAATCTGCATTACCTTCTTTCCAAAGCCTAATATGTCTTTGTGTTCCTTTTTTAAAGCCCTAATCCTTATTTTAATGTTCCTTTCCTGAAAGGATCCGTGCAGAGGAAGAGAACGGCGCATTTATCTTCTGGAATATTATATTTTAAGAGATGCTGCCCTGCAAATGCAGATTGCATTCATCATCAGTCATGTGTAGGCTCACTTAGGCATGCACGGGGCACACACGCGGGCACGTTAACGCACAAACAAGGGCCCGCAGATGCAGACTCACGCATACAAGCACACACAGGAGTGAGAGCACAGGGAAAAAAAGGCAAATATAAAAGGGGACTCAGCCTAATTATTTCTCTCGCTCTTTCTTCCTCCGTCAGTTCCTTGTGTAATACTCCCGCCGCCTTTAATCTAGCTTTCATACTCCCACATTCTCAGTATCACCCCCAAAGTGTTAGCACTCGCAGCACTCCGCCTGTGTCAGTCACTTAAGCCTCTCTCGCTGCTACTCACACTTTTCTTTCCCACTATATGACACACGAGGCAGTGGAGCAGAACGCAAAAGTTTTCAACTATGAGATTAAATCCAGTCGGTTAAAACAAAAAAGAAAACAAAAAAAAACACACAAAAAAAGGCTGAGGATGTTATCTCAAACATTTCACATTCCTCCTCTCCTCTCCTTCAGGACAACAGCAGAAGAATTTGTCTGCGACACGCCGTAGCGTTTCTCCACACAGGGGCCGACTTTCTATTTACTTATGCTCTGCTGTATATGAGGGCATGTATCATTTCAGCTGGTGAGACGGGGACCGGTTGCAGGAGAAGAGGACAGAAATAACCACAGTGGGGTGGAAAATAGAATATCGAGAGAAAGAGCCGAGGAGGGAGAGGATGATGGAAGCGAAACAAGAGGTCCTCAATCCACCACAGGTGCTTCAATTACCTCCTCCCTCTCACAGCTGGCCTCGGTTCAATCCGCAACAAATAAGAGCAGGTGGAAATTGTGAGGGAGCACCATCTTTCTCTTCTGCTCCTCCTCCAGTCTTTACATAAAGCCGCGCACCGTGGCATTATTACCATCCAGTCCCCGAAGACGGCAACGGGAGGCAAAGAGCCGTCGCAGCAGGGTCACCTTGTGGCTGCTTTGAAGCAGCTGGAGATAAACAAGCCATGTTACTGCTGCGTGTGAAAAGTCCAGCCAGCAATTACGCTCTGGCAGTGGCTGTAGTAGAAATATTCACATCTATCACTGAGGGCAAATTAAAAAAAAAAAGGCAGCAGCAGCAATTAAAGCATGTAGAAATACTCTTGCATTTAAAATAGTACATAAAAGCCACATACAGTACACTTGTTTTGATTTTTGGATTTTATCAGGAGTTAGCACATTTGATGGGGACTATTTTCTCCCGTGGATTAACACCAAGGCCCAACTCATATGGTCGATACTGATAACGATTAATCAGTGGATATTCCTCATGATTAATGAGTTAACAATTTACGTCATATCCAAAATGGCATTGGAAAATGTAAATAATATAAACAAACAGAAAAAGGGCAAAAGCCTATAATGAATAATGCTACACTTTCTTTTTACAAGGTCCAATCAGTGCTGCAGTGTTACGCACCATAAACAAACAACATTTTTTTGTATTGGATCAACCAATACAAGGACATCATCTCTAAATTCAACCCAGTTTGATATGGATGTGTCCGAGGCACCTCTCTGTGGTTTCCAGCCTTAAACCAGCCAAACCTTTTCCTTTTTCTTTCGTCAGGGACTGTTTTCTGCTGCGATTGCTGGTGAATACCTGAGACTAGATTAGTGAAAGGAACATGCCACAAATTTGGCAATTGTTTTTATTTTTGTTTAAAGGTTATAGCACACTGTGTCTAGACAGGAAGTGCTGGATCAATTTGTTTTTCACTGTAGAAAATCTCCTGCATCATCTTGTAACCGTCTGTCTCTGTCTTTGGCATTGTGTGCTTTTCTCCTCCTTTTGGGGACCATAAGGAAATTGCAGTATACCACAGATGACCCCGTGTGCTGTGATAACATCATTGTTATGGCCCTTGTACTTGAGCGAGCGAGCGAGCAGCAATGAAATCTCGTGCAAAAGTGTCCTGATAGGCAGCGTGACGATTTTATCGCCATTATATTCTATTGGTTTAGAATCCAAACCAATCAAATTATCGAGGGATGTAAACAAGCTTCTAGTGCTATTTTTAGATTCCTGACATTTCCTGGTTGCCGTTTTTGACATCTTGAAGTATTTTATTTTAGATTTTATTTCAATGCAATTCTCTCATATTCTCCTCTCTCTGCTAACTAGCTTGTCAACAGGAAGCAGCGTGTACTTTTCAACCAATAAGAAGTACGGCTGTCAATTTTTTGGAAAAATTTGGTTCGAACGAATATATAATGACCCATAATTCGTTCACCCCCCGCCGCTGCACACAATTGCGGTGTTTTATTTTGAAATTTGTTTTAATTTTGAAATTTGTTTCATGTTGTTGTTGTTTGTTGTTTCATGTTTGACTTCCTGCCCGGCTAGACGTGATCGCTCGTGCACAAAATAGACCAGATGCCGAAATGATCGCTGCAGGACCATAGACTGTATGTGCAGGACACGAACCGTTAACATGGGTGTGAGAACAAGCTCCGCTTCTCGGCGTTTCGCTATGCAGGTACTGCAGCCTACATTTCGAGCACGTCATTACCGCTCGAATATGAACTTTTCACCCCACGTTCGAACGAATATTGGAATATCAAATAAAAAGTGACAGCCCTAATAAGAAGTGTTGAGGGGTGGGACACGGCACCGAAATGTCGTCCAGATAGAGACAGAGAGAGCAAGTTTTTCAGGATTGGGCGACATCGCTCTGTCCAGCGATGCGGCATGTCGGGATAGGCTGATTGAAAAGTAACGCATTCTAATCACTTTTTCTCGCTCGCTGCGCTGTATACTTTGTATTACAGATGCTATACATGTGGATGTGGCGCTGTGATGTAAACAGATGATGGTTTATGCCGTGCACATGGATGTGACTTGATCAGGAGGGGGCAGAGGGAGAGGGTGAGACTTCAGTGAGAAGGCAGTAGCTTTGCAAAAGAAAAAGTGCGTCTTGTTTCTGTCTAAAGCCGCCGCCTCACATTTCAGCATCTCTGTTCCTTTCCAAATCCCCTCAATGCCACAAACACCCTGTATCTCTGTTCCTGTCTCTGTTTTAGCTCCTTCAGCAAGAGCACGAAATATTGATTGTCATGGGGCTCTGATGACTTCGGTTTTCATTCCAAACGTCTTCAGATAAATCTGCTGCTGATCCTGCATGATTCATTCTCCCTCTCTCTGACATGACTGTTATCTCCCCCGCTACGCCCAGCCAGATATGTTCGTCGAGTGAATGTGGCTGCAGCCTGCGAGACAGCAGCTGTGATGGGGAGGGGAGGGGGGTATGATGGTGGTGGTGGTGGTGTTGGGCTAAGCCACTGAACTGGTGCCTGATGGGACCTCCAAGCAAGGATCAAGGTCAATCATTAAGCTCTTCTCACAACCATTTATAGATTATACACAGTAGCAGTGGGCCATGCTGTCATCTGAGGAAACAGGAGGAGGGAACATAATGTGTCTCAGTTTTGAGTTTTCATCTCATCAAAAGCTGCAATCTAAAAGTTTAGACTCAACAAACTGGTTTCTCTGTTTATTCTGTGTGTGTTTGTGTGTGTGTCCCTGAATTAAAGGGGTCTTGGGACACTCAGACCTTCATCCTCATGGCCGACAGTGAAACCCACAAACCTTGGATCCAGATCAAACGCTTTCTGGGTGCAGACTATGGAAACATGGCTGCAGCCCTCCAGCTCACAGACACAACCAACCAAAAGCAACATGCAACACACACTCCTCCTCTGCAAGCACACGATGTGAGGATCTAGCACCACACACATACACACACACACACACTCACAAACACACACATCTCCCACGTTGCAAACACAACACCCTTTCTCTGATGAAAGTGAATTTTTACATCTCAAAAGATCAGTGTGGGATTTTACACTGAGCCGTCAAAGCGATCACGTTCGGCTGCGAGAGTACACAAACATGCATCAGACACACACACACACAACCACACACACACACAGACACACAACCACTCACACGTGTTTCGATGTATTTGGGAATGACTTAATGCTGGCAAGCTGAGGCCATGTTTCCACCGTCTGCGACCAGTAAGCGTTTGATCTGTCTCCAAAGTTCCAGCTGGCTTTGAGGATGGAGGTCTCCCTCTTCTTGGCCAACCTTTAAAGCCACATGCTTGGTAATTAACATGAAGCACCTTCTTCATCACATCACCTTAGAAAATGGGGGAAAAGATAAAATAAAAGTGAAAAATGTGAATCTATATCTGGCGCCGAGATGAGCATCTTTATTTGTGCGTACGTGCGTCTCCTTGTGCGAGCTGAACAGCAGCTATGTTAACAACTGTGACCCGAACGGTTAAACCTTGAGGATTTAGCAGAAGCGTGGTCTGTTTGTTAGCCGTGGTTATTCTGCTCCGTCCCTGTGTACCGTGTCATTATGGTAGGATCAGAATTGCATTTTGTGCTCGAGATGGAACATAATGTGTTTATCTGAGATCGATTGTGAGGCGAGGTTTAATATGCATGTCCCAGGAGTGCGGAGTGCAGTAATGACACTGGAGGGGAATAAAAATACTGATTTTTTAGGGGGGTAGAAGGAGAGAGGGATGAGAAGAGGAGGAGGAGGAGGAGTATAGCAAAAATGCTGAAACCTAAAGAAGTGGGGGGTGAATTTGGAGGTGTGAAGCTGTTGAATTAATAGCTAATAGTGACTATTAAAGTCATGAGGAAGACATACAGCTACATACTGTATAAATGCCCCCACACTACTTTATATTCTTCCCTTATCCACACTGGAGCCTGTAGCTCTGGGTTTTGTGTTGTTTCCTCACAGCAACGGCGGTTTGGATTGGATTTTTGCAAACATTTCAATTACTAATAAGTGGGATTATGTTTGTCCATATGTTGCATTTATTTTAATCCTGAGTAAGTATAAATGAAAACAGACGGTTAACCTTAAAGCTGCAGTTACCAATATATTTTTTTTATATCAACTTAATTGTGTTATAAGATGAGTTGCTTGTAGTGACTGATAATTTTCATCCAACTCTGCAGTTTTTGTTATAGCACCATGGGGGTTTTAGCATCTTTCAGCTCATATATATGCACATATATTATGTAAATACAATTCTGTACATTTACTATAAAAATCTTAGATAAATAGAAATGGTCACAGTTGTATATTGTTATCTATTACATACAAATATTTTATTTTGATATATCAAAGCCACAAAATGTAATGTATAATATAATATCATCTTAGACTATTTTACAAGAATAAGATAATAGATATAAAAGTCTTATAAAAGACATTTATAAGAAGAACATAAGAATATGAAGTTCTATGCTGTTTTTCATAAACTTGCATATAAACATTTGTAATATATTGTAAGAATATGTGGTTGCAACCCTAGAAATTGTCATTTTAATGTATGTACGTTGACTATTTATCATAAACTGGTATACATCCTCTTCTGCATATATGAAGATAGACACATTTCCCTCTTGTGTGACATGTCACTTGTGATATATGTCAACTATTATGTTTCTGTATACACCCTGTTTATGGTTTATGAGTCAGATATTTCCCTCAGGAGACGGTGGAGAACAAAACCAGAGCTAAAAAGAGAATGACTTAACATTCATCAGGTATCTCAACACATCTATTAAATAGATGCTCTCTGAGTCTTTTGGATGCCAACATGCTGTTGGTTTGGTTTTCAAGTGATGGAAAAATCAGCTAAATTAGATTGGTACTTTGGAAACATGTTACTTTAAATGTTTTCAGATTCATGTGAGAGTGTTTGTTAGTTTAGTTTGAGACTGAAGCCAGAAGCTTAGCATGAAGACTGGAGGCGGGGGGAAACAGTCAGCCTCCCAGTATCTCTAAAGCTCACTAATATTTGTTTAACCCGTATACACACAAACAGAAAGGCTAAGCATGTTTCTCAAAGTGCTGGACTGTTCACTTGGCATATTTTTATACTTAAAAAAAAAGAGAGAGAGAGTCATAAATAAGAAAAGTGCATGAATAAAAGAAACTCTGAGTGAGAAGGAGAAGAAAAGTAGAAGATAGATGAGCTCTGGAGACAAAAGCAAACCAAGAAAGGAGGGCTGTTAGATGTCACTTCCATCTGGAGGTGCCAGTCTGTCAGCGTTCATTAGTCCTCAGCAGACCCCGCCATACCAGCAGGACACGTGCCAACCAGACAACTCATGTTTTAGTGGAGACACAGAACACAGCCGGTCCCCGTGTCTTCTTCTCTGACATGCTGTTCAGATTTTGTTCTGCTGAAGTGGTGAACGTCTGCATGTAGGACGGAGGAGGAGGGAGCGGACCAGACAGCGCTTAGTCTTCATTCAAAATTAACCAGAGGACCATGTCTCCGTTATCCACCGCAGTGAAGCAAAAAAAAAGAAAAAAAAGTGTCCAGTTTGTAAATGAATGAGTGATGAATAATTCATCCGTTCATCACATCACAGTAATCTGATTACTTCTTTCCAATTCAATTTGAAATCCAGCACATTGACTAATCCCATCCATATGCAGTTTGTTTAGCTTGTTTGTTTGTTTGTTTGTTTGCTATGTTAGCGAGAGTTAGCGCACTAGTTTTTGCATCGCAGCTGCCATAAACGGATTTGATGTCAACAGTGCAAAACAACACAATACTCCACACATGACAATAACAAGTGACTCAGTGGAGAGACTGAGACGTGCAGGCTCACAGCTCACGATAGCTCCAAACTTTTGTTATGCACAAACTTATCCAAAAAGTTGTGTGTCCTCAGTCGGCCTCCGAACGTTGGCCATGGAGTTGTTTTAGAGGTAAATTCATGCAAAACCGCTGATGCGCGTTGCCTTCAGGGACAGTTTTTCAGCAAGCAGTCTCTGCATTTACCTCTAAAACAACGCTGTCTCATAACGTTCTGTTATTATCTCATAGCGTGGTGAATGTGCAGGTCACAACTTGTCCACCAGAGCGTTTTGGAGTTTTTGGATTGTGTATTTGATGAGTTTTAAACCAAGAAATCCCATTAGCCTCCGTAGCATAGCTCTGAGCAGCTCGCCGCTCTGCTCCGCCGTTCTAAAAATAGCTTGCACCGACAATTAAAGGTAACGAACCTACTGCTAAAACTATAGGGATTATGGCAATGGGCCAATTTGCCAAAATGTTGAACTATCCCTTTAAAAAAAACAAAAACTAAGGCGTCCATGTGGACTTATTACAAGTTGGGATAAAGGACAACAGTAAAGTAGCAGGTGGCGTAGCCCATTGATTAATTAGTAATTTAATTACTGTTTTAATGTAATGAAGAATTGATTATAGTTAAGTAACTTGCCCGACACTGGTCATCAACACCGTGACACACGTAGTAACTCGATTTATTGACTCTGCTTTACCTTCTATTAGTCATCGCCGTCAGCGGGGGAGCGCTCAAAGTCGATGGACTTTTAAAGCAGCCGCAGGATTTATGAACACCAGACAGAAGGTACAGTTCTCCCACCCCCAAGCCACACACACACACACACACACACACAGATCATCCTGTGCACGAAGACAGCTGCTGATGCACGCAAGCACATGCGCACGCTGAGCGAGTGTGTAGGAATGCATTCACAAAAGCATCCTTTTCTCAGCAGCATCTAATCCCATTTCATATTTAATCACACGGCAAACTGCTTTAATTAGGAAATTGGCTGTTTTGACACTGCATGAGCTAGAGAGATAGAGAGAGTAAGTGGGAGACAGTGAGAGAGGGCTAGAAAGAGGGATGTGCTGGTGTAAGAAGAACGTATTCCCTGCAATGCAATTTCCTGCCTTATTTCTCTCCATCGTTTCTTTCCTCTCATGTGCGGCTCGTCTCGTCTGGTGTGGGCTTTGATCAGGAGGTCTAACAAGCCTCACCATGCTTCACGCCGCCGTCTTTACACTGCAGTGTTTATATCTACCCACGGACAATTTTGGAGAAGCCTATAGGGCCAAAACAAAAAACTAGAAGTGTCCATGCAACATCCTGAGTTATTTCTCCTCTAGTGGAAGTTGAAGCAGCTCTTTAAAGAACCAGCTAGTGGGAAAGAACTGAAACTTAATGAAAATGTGTTTCCGCGCCCCTCCCGTGTGTTCATGTTCTGCCAACGTCCATTAGTAAATATTAGTAAATAAGCAGCTCACCATTAGTTTCCTCTAAGTATAAAATAATGGTTCTTCCTGGAATCTCCCCAAAGATGGCATTAGTTTAATGACGGATAATTCACAGTAACACAGAGCAGCTCCAGCCCGGCTGGTTTTTATCTGAACCATCTCATCTGGACCGTCTCAGGCCACAGGCTCCATCGCTCCATCGCTCGTTTGCATTTGTGCTGCTTTGATGCGTTTTATGTTTCCTTCAAATCCTCTCTGTTCCTCCAACATCATCATCATCATCATCATCATCTATTTCTTTCCCTTTCTCTCTCTCTCTCTGTTCCTCTCGGTCTCTGTTCCCACTCTGACACCATCTGTAAACACTCTGACGAGCTCGGTGTCGGCGCGGCGAGCCCTGATTGAAAGCACACAAGGAGGCGAGCAACAGTTCATGCATATCGAAGCAACGAGGATGGATGTGAAACACGGCCGTTCGTAATGAACTTATAAATCAGCCGCTGCATCCGAAACTGTATATTTGAATGTATTGCCGTTGTCACTCGACGCGTCTCGCTGCTGCTGCTGCTGTTGTTGTTTTCACGATTTCCCTCCGCGTGCTCTGTTATCTCCGCGGAGTTTGTTAATTCATCTCAATATTTGCTTGTTAGTCACTCGAGCTTGTTTCGTCTCACTTCCACGCCGCCTGCAGATGCATCACCTCCTCACAACAAAAAAAACAAAACCAATCAGACGACCTGCACGGAGCGCGTCTCTTCATAGCTGCACTCATATAATTTAGGAGCCTGTATTGACGGACGCGGGCGGATGTTTTTCCACTCCACCCCTCGCCAGGAGCGTGCTTTGGAAAGGTTATTATAGCCCTGCTCTGATCGATGCAGGAGAGCGCCGTGGGCAATGCAATGATCCGACTGTATCTCTTCAGAGCCCCCTCTCCCCTCCCCCTCCGTCCCTCCAGACTCCACCCTCACTCCACGCTGAAGGGGTCAGGAGGTTAAGAAGGGCTGTTATCCATAAATCTACAGTGGATTTTAAAGTCAAGAGTCGCCGTTACATGATATAAGCAAGGAAGTGTGATTAACATAAATCCCGGGGCGCTCCGAGATGAGCCGGTATGTGCGTGTGATTGTACTTTCCTTTATTCTTATTGGTCCGAAAAGAGCTGATCCGGCGAAAACCTGTTTTGCAGCAGCAAGAACCTCAATAGGCTGTAAATCCCACATATCACATTAAGTTTGTTGCCACAGAAATACAGCACATGAGGAATGTGTCGCAGGCCGTCGGGAATCAAAACGGGAACATGCGCGACTGAATGACTGAAGAGCCTCATTTTCAGAGAAGTGCAGACCTCATGCATCAGCTGTTTTTTTCCTGTTATTTCCTCCCCAAAAAGCCATATTCTCTTGACATGCAGGTGTGAAGAAAATCACTCATTCAATACAGCGAGTCTGAGCTCTGCACCGGCGACAATCACCCGCCTCCATCAGCACTTACACCGGTCCCTTTATGGGCCCGGTGTGTGCAGCTACAAATGTTCAGGGCCTCAGAGAGCTAACGAGGTATCCGCCTGTTACAGCCACATTACTTCATTGTAATTATGATAAATCTCCGATCTGAAATACCTGCTTGTTTATGCAGCTGATGAATGAGTTGGCTTTAATTAGTTCTTGAAATAGAGTGTTTTTGGCGTAGCTGAAAAAGCCACTGCAGACGTGAAAAAGCTGATAATGTACCTGATGCAGCGTGGCAGCCGTCACAGCTAGAAAACCACTTTGATTTATATTATCTGTCCCAAAAAACAGCCTATGCTGTAAATGTAATAATCTCCAGCTCTTATATATTTGATTTTTTTTTTTCATAAATACGACTCTGCATTTATAACATACTCTCGCATAGTGACAAAACATACAGCTCTCTTATCTCCGTTTGATTCTCAGAGGCAGCTAAACAATAGTTTCTGCAGAGCTGGCTCCTGGGCAAAATCTCTAGTAATGTGTTTACAATAGCTTGGCAAGAAAAGTACAAAGCCTGGATCCAGACACTTAAAACCAACTGGGACCTCCTGTAAGGTCAATTACAATACATGAAAGTCAAACTGTGTTTTTATTCTGCACCAGGAAGAAGCCTTAACGGTAAACAGCATTTGACCGAGAAGTGAATCACACTGGAAAACTTTCTACTAAGGAAGTGAGAAGAAAGTGCTAAAACGATGAAGTGGCACTGCAGCAAACCTCTGGTGAGATGAGCACACCTGCTGGAACCCCACATAGACACATTAAAGACACTTTAGACACATTTATTTATTCAGCTTTCTGCTTTTCTGCCCAATACTGCAGCTCGTTTTATTACCGACTATTCTTCAGCTGGGACTTGTGTTCTTCTGGAGGCGCAGACTAATGACAGGCTTCACATCAGATAATGCTCCATGTCTTGCTTTAGAGGACATGGACTAACATGCGTTCTGTTGTTTTATTCAAGGACTCGTGCATCTCAGTTGTTGATGGTGTGTTTCTGGCTCATGAATCAATGTCAGCGTTTAGCAGTTTAACATAGGAGCAGCTGGCAAACGTAGAAGAACAACAACCTCGTTCTCCTGACAGACAGTGTGTTACTTCAGGCATAGGAAATTACCCTTGTTTACAAACTGAGTTAAAATGTTGGTAAAGTAAATGTTTCCGAGCATTTACAGCTGGTCCTGTGTCAACTTGTCAATGATCTCAGGATTGTCCTCGGTGTGCAAACCTCAGAGAAAACCGAAAAAATACAACTTTGCCCTCGGTGGGCCATGTCAATTCCTGTCGGGACTGAT
>NC_140918.1:6974096-7105408 GCF_045865225.1 Trachurus japonicus
ATTCAAACGTGTAATTACCTTTATGGGACAGAGATCAATGTAAAGAAAGCTCTCGGTTCCACTTTTATATCATTATAATTGATAACTATTTTAAGGTAATACTGTTGGCTATATACGTTAACGCTATTATGAGTCCACATGTTGCATCTCAGCCAGATTTGCACTACGTGACCTCAGAGAATGAATAAAACTAGTCTACTTTGTTGGTACAAAACTTAACATAAAAACATTAAGCACGGGCAGTGAATGTAATATTTAGTATGTTTATACTATTTTCATTATAAAATCTATCATTTATTCTGTTTATGTTCAATAAAAAATACAAAATGTGGCATTTCACTCTGCAGCATTTATTAGCACCTGGGTCTCCAGAGACCGTCAATGAACACACAATGGGCAAACATGAATAAATCAAGCTATAATAATAATTCCACAGGCGTTTCAAGCCTTTCCACCATGACGCATGTAAATACCGGTCCAACATCATGCACACACACCCTGGTGGGGGGGAGGGGCTCTTTCTGCACAGGCCGGCAGCCGACGGGTGGTTTTAGAGCAAATATATTGGAGGCTATAACTAATAGAGTACATGCGAGGGCAGAGGCACACAGCAGCACTGATTGGACATTTCCAGCTCTTAAGGGCTGGCAGAGACGGCAGTGAGAGGGCCCCCACAGAGGATAAACATGGCTGATTGCACACAGACAACCGGCTATTGGAACGGATCGATCAAGTGCAGCTGGAACAAATCATACAGCCGGCCCGTCTCTAATCTCCTCGTCTTCGCTACTTTCTCCTTCACACCCACTTCTCTCTGCATCCATTTCCCCCGTTTTACACTTTACACTCTCTCTCTCATTCTCATTTCTCTGCCTTTTTTTTTTTTTTGTCTCCTAGCTGTCCCCGCCGACACCGTGTCCTCTTGTTTAACCAGTTCTCCCATCGTCATGCACATCATCCACCTGCTCCATTCACACACCTCTCCCATCTCTGCACAAATCATCTCTCCTCCCTCCTTCCCTCCGTCTCCTCCTCCTCCCTCCTTCAAATTAATTCCCATCTCATTTTTATGAGATAGATTAAGGAGAAATATGGACGAGGATGGACCATAGGACGAGACCTCTCTGGTAAAGTTACAGTAATAATATGCAGTATCACACTCATATAGAGCCAGCGCCCGTGACATTATCCGCTGTCATCCTCTCCATGCTAATAGAGTCATTGGTGGACGAGGTCCCGGCTTGCTACACAGAGCACACCTCCGTTGTAACCAGTGACCAGAGGACATTAGACGCCCGGCCCGTCCTTTTGATTTGCTTCTTCTTCAAGACAGTTATACACATCCTGAGTTGTGAGGTTTCTCATTACCCACGCCGCAACCACCTTAGTGCCTCTGTTTATCTTGTGCCCCCCCCCTTGCACCTCCTCCCTGCTCTGCAGAAGACATAATGAATATCTCAACTGACAGCGTCTAGGCGGTAATTAGTGTAACAGTGTCGCTTCACCCTCTCTGAAGGTTATTTCTGAAAGGGATCCGTGTTATGAACCTTCCTCCTGTGTCAGTCTGCCAATTTTTTGTTTGTAATCAGAATCGCCTCACCTGGCGTTTCTAAATCTGCACAGAAAAACTTTCTCTATCGATTATTTATGCAAGAGAATTCATTTTAACTTCACCCATTTGAGAATTAGAAATGATGTTGGCCGAGCTAGCCTCCAGCCAGGCATTGAATTGAAAATAATAATAAAAAAAAAACAAAGAATATCTATTATTCCCACTTTTTTCTTTTCTTTTTTTTCAGCAAATTAATACCCTGTTTTCATTGCTTTATGTGGATTATCTCCACAAAGGTCGCGCCGGTTAATTGCTTTTGTTCTGTTGCCCTAAAATCTTGTGTTCATTTTTCTGTATCAACAAAGTTTCTAGCTGATTTAGTTAGACATAATTGCCAGTCTGATGTTTTCTGCAACTAATTAAATTAACGCAAATTGCATATTGGAGGAGCCCCGTGCACAAAACCAAGCTTATTATAAAGTGATAAATATATTTATAGCACAACAGCGGTGCTTCATGTATTAAAGTAATAGTTCAGATGACTGAAAGTTAGAGGAGGGGATCGATGTTGTCGCTCTCCTTTTTTTACATCCTCAATGCAACTGACTATAGAAAAGTTTTATAAAGTAAGCACCTCTTAACTTGCACGTTACGTATGTCAGGATCTATGGGCAAAACAAACATGTGAAAACAGGAAATCTTACTTTGAAGGCGGAATAAATCCAGCTTGGGACGGCAAGAAATCGGAAAAAGTCCAAACGAGCAGGAACCAAGGCAAAGAAAAAGAGAGAAAACACAGGAAAAACACAAGGGGATAGTAACAGAAGAACCAGGAAACATGAGGCAAGCTGAAAAGAGCAAGTGATGGGGAATTGGGGCGAAACACAGAGACTGAATTTACACAAGAGGAACAGGACTTGTTTGTTTGATCCATACAAAACCAAAAATGTAAAAAACAGTTTAGGGAAAAGAGTGGCCAAGCAACTTCTTAAGATCTTTGTGCTAAGATAACATTAAGTATTCAGACTTAAGAGTGGTATGTGTGTTAGTAGTAACTGCACATTTAGTTCATTTAGCATTCTCATACTGTCATTAAATCATAGAGAAGTGAAACTGTAAAGCATTCAAACTGTTTCTTAGATTGTGAACACAAGCAAACGAGCTCTTATTTTGAAAAATGAAGATGTGTTGACAAGTTCAAATGCATCAGAGGATCATAAAGAGTTTGGTCAGTTTTTATATCATCTGCCTGTTTCCGGTGCTTGGGTTTTTTTATGGTGGTGTACGACGCTTTAATGGACTTCCTGCCATTTTAATGTTCTCTCTAACTCCATTCCTGCGATTTCCAATAGAAAACGCTTTCAAACCAGAGTCAATGTTCTGGTAAAAAGTGAGTGGACAGAGTTAAAATGCCCTTTAGTTTATAGTGGAGCAGCCACAGTGACCAGATGAATCCTCATCAGGGCAACGAGTGACTTTTATCCACTGCATTAGCTCTGTCCCTGTGTCTTTTGAGTTAATCAGCGGTGAGCAGCAGGTGATTATTTCATATTAAGAGACATACAGGAGTCACTGCCATTAACTGGAGCACTGCCTCTCTCTCACTGTTGTGTTTGAGGGGCTCTCTGCCTCCCAGTTTAATTCACACCCTATACTTATTTCACCAGGCGACAGAGGAGCAGAGCGTCGAGAAATGGCTTAAATTGCAGTCACGCATGAAGCGGAGAGTTGTAAATGCGATCAGATTTTTTTGCTAAAAGTTTCAAGAGAAGAGCCATTTTCCATATCAGACATATGGGCCATAAAGACCCAACCAGCTCGCATTAACCAAGGTTTTATTTTTTACCCTCGATTGCCTGTGACTGACTAATCGATAGTAAAGCAATCAGCAAATAATGCACGATGTTGCTTTTTCAAAGTGCTTTAGAAACTATTAGCTTTAACTTGAGCGTGATTTAATGGGTCAACCACAAGGTGAAGTTATGCACTCAACCTTTGGAGCCTGACAGCTGGAGCGGCTTAATGACCACATTGAAATATTTGGATGTTTTTACCTGCTCAGTCACTTCTCACAACCACAGATGTTGCAGGTTTTAGGGTTAATGAACTTCATATCGCTCAGTGTGTGTCTCTGCTGAACAGTTATTTTTCTGATATTACTTATTTATTCAAGTGTAACTTCAATATCACATACGGAAATATCTTAATAACTATTGGATGGATTGCAATATCTCATTTGCACAGGGAGTTAATGACCTCAGAGAGTGAAATCTGAGGTTGATATTTGTGACTTTGAGTAAAATATCTCAACAACATTAAAGGTCCAGTGTGTAAAATGGGGGGAAACTGTGATATCTACATAGCGTTCAGATTTGATTCAGATTCAGCGTTGGCAAAGTGACAGTGGCCTTATTTTATAGCAATTAAACACTTATACAAATATATTCATGGGTAGTATATTCAGATTTTGCGAATAAACCTTGACAATTATTACGCACTGGACCTTTAAGAGGGATTGTCATGATATTTGATGCAAACATTTGTGGTCCCCTGTGGATGAATTTCTATTAATTAATCTATTGACTTTTCAGTTTGCATCATCTTCAGGTTAGAGTTAAATCTCTTTATATCTCTGGTTTATAGACAAATAACTGCAAAACTAATGAAATCACACACTATAACTTCTTTTTGCTAATTTGCAAATGCTAGTAGGCCTAACAAACAAAGCTAAGAGTAGGGTTAGCATTACACCCGCTGCCAGCTTGTAGCATTGTTGCAAGCTAGGATGCTGCTAGCGCGGCTATAGAGCGTATCCCCCGTAAAAGCCATGAAAAATTTGTTGAGTTTGAAAATAATACCTCTGTCTCTCAGTCTCAGACTCTAATCACTGGAAAAAATAGGAGACACAGAAGACATTTCCACAAACAGTTTCCCAAAGAATCATGTAATACTGTGGTATCGATCAGCCAGGGCCGAGATTGCACTTGGCCATGCCTCTACCCTTGAAAAGCTACAGATCAATAGCGCCGGGGAACCAGATAAAGATAGCCCACACAATGCCAAACTGAGCACAGGCTAAAAACGTTGTGAGGAAACACAGGAACAGGGCATTCCCTGTGGCTGAAGTAGAAGAAACAGAAACCATATCCTCCACTGAGCCACAAAAAGACAACAGATTTGGAGCTGTAGCGGAAAAACATTGGAGCCTTTTCTAGACGAAATATCAGCGGGGAGCAGCTGGGTATTGATTTTAATCCACTAATAATGTTCATTTAAGCAAAAAAAAAAGTTCTTATCTTAAGTTGTTTTGTGTTTACAGAAACAAACAAGTCTCTTAAAACTTTATAATATAAAAATAACCAAAAGCACAAAATAATAATACCCCTCATTAGATGTAAAGTCTTTTGCATCTCATTTGTATGTGGAGCAACTGGGAAGAACCAGCTCCTCTCCACTCTGTAATCAATGCATACTTCTTGGAGATGCAGATTCCTGGTTTTTCCTGCTCCTGAATGCCAACTATATGCAGATGATCCAAACCGGCTCTAAATTTTTCAACACCCTCTCTCTCCCTCCCCATCAGTGTCCTGAGGAATCTGTCAAAAGCGCCTACGAGCCATATGCTCACATAATCAGGACCTGGAGTCGGAGCGGAGCGGGGCGAGTCCTCGCCGGTCCATCCTCTCTGCTTGGCTCTGGGACAGAGCATCAGGTTCACACCAGGTTATATCCAGACTCTCCCTCGGTCTCTGAAGAGTTCCTCTCAGGGAGTGAACTGCTGAGTGATGAATAAAAGAGCCAGCGTGATTCGCAGGCAGTGCTGTTTTCATGGCTCAGATGAAAACGATAAGGTCGGGCAGCTTTGAGAAAATCTCATCATTAGTCCTCTCACAGGCCAGGATTTAATTATCTACACATCCAAATCGTCCGCTTCCCCCCTTCTCAGCAGATTATTCTGCTCCTGGAGGATCATAACTGTGATGTCTTTGGCCTCTTCTCTCGCCTGCATAGTAAAACAGGAAAATAGGAACGTCCTCTTTGCACGTGTGTGTTTCCCTGCATACATGTCTTGTTTAATTTTCCTTGATAGAGGAATGCTTGGTATTGGTTCGATGATGAATAGGTGTGTGTGTGCAGCTCGTGAGCCAGTGCATGCGCTTGCGTGCATGCACAAGTACGTTGGGAAGCTCTCGAAATAGGTTCATGTAAAATTAATCTTCAGACAGAAAATTGACCCAGATGTAGAGGAATCTCATTGTGACTAACTACATCAAATGGATCCCATGACAAAGACAGAGTGTAACGGTGACAAGAGGAGCGGGGCTCGCTGATTAAGAGCTGACGGGGGGGAGAAAAAAAAGAAAAGAAAAAGAAGATACAGGAAAAACAGAGAATATCAGTAGAAGAGAGAGGAGGTAGGAAGTGGAGACAGAGAGGGGAGCTTATGTCTCCTCGGAGAGCATTGTAATGCAGCTGCTTTATGTCTCAATGTTGATCACACTGACTCTGGTGGGACCTCATTAGCTCAAGGCAGAAAACTGTGTTCAGCCATGTATTGCCTTGTAGGGAAATGCACTAGTCATAGCGATGCAACATTAGCTCACAGCTACATGTACTAAATGCTAAATTGACTGGACCAGTGGTCTTGTCTCCCAGGCAGAGGGAAGGGCTGAGGAGCTTCCCCTGCTTCATTCATTGTTATAATGCAGATAAGAGACTTCAACCCCCGTGTACACGTCGAGCTGAACTCCTGCTGCCTTCGCTTACTTGTTGCCCCAACCAGAGGCTGGTGGTGGTGCAGAAGATGCCTGTGCAAGAACAACCTCTGTAGTGTAGCTTAGAGCTGTAACAATTAATCGAACAATAGAAAATTATTAAATTAATCGTCAACTATTTTGATAATCGAATAATCGGTTTGAGTAGTCCAAAAGTCCAAATTCTCTGATTTCAGCTTCTTAACTCATTGAGTGCCAACCACGTAATTTCTCGTTTTTCGTTCCCATGCGTTGAGTGCCAAAAACGAAATTTTTCGTTTTTTGCTTTTTTTTTAAATTATGAAAATAAACACTTTAATACACATTATATGTAAATTTGGGGACTCTACGACGAGGAGAACTGAAATAGATGACGATCAAAGTCACATGACAGCTCATGATCTGGAAGTTTTTATCATAACTCAGCTTCTGCAAACGGAGTTCTGCATGTGGATGCAGCAGCTGCTCCGCTGCTGCTCCGCTCTCACCCGCGAGGCTGCAGCAGCTGGGAGCTGAACCAGGAAGCTCTCAGCCGACTGTCCCGCCCGGTCTTCATCTGGAGCAACACCGTGTCCTCCCCAAAGTCCTCCCGCGGTAAAATCTGATGGTCTCTGGACCAAAGCAGACCGGCACCACCGACCCGTACCACAGACGGACCGCGACCACCGGCGGGACCGGTGTTCGCGAGCCGCTGTGGCCGGCAGAGCCTCACGTTCCGCGGCGAGAGGCTGTGACACGGCACGGTGCGTCTGTGTTATTGCTGTTTAGTGGCGCCCCCCCCGCCCCCGATGGTGGTTTTGTGAATAGAACAACAATTGTTGTGTATATTTATCTTATACGAGCCCTTTGATCCAGAAATGCGAGTGTCTGAAGAGCGACAGACACAAACAGCGCACCTTTCATAAAAGACGCTCTATCTCCTTTTCTAGAAAAAAAGGAGGGATTTTGGTGAAACCCAGCCATGTTTAGCTTGACTTTTCTCAGGAACGGAGGCACGTAGAAACAAACGGTTTGTGGCCATTTGAAGGATAAAGTTAAACCTTTCAAATGAGCTACAGTATGTGTTGGTGGCAATAATATAGAATACACTATGGCTCTAAAATAAAAAGTCAAATATGGTCTAATTTGCCGGTACACTTGACTAAAACTTTGGAAAGGAGCGCGGCACTCAATGAGTTAAATGTGAATATTTCTGGTTTCTTTGTTCCTTTATGACAATAAACTGAATATCTCTTCTGTTTGTGGACGAAACAAGAGATTTGAGGACGTCATCTTGTGGTTTAGGAAACACTGATTGACACTGATTGACAGATTTACCATCCCAGTCACCGTCGTAGTGTCCTTGGATAAGACACCTTACCCACCTTGCCTTGTGTGAATGCATATTGATGTGTATGGATGTTCAGTGGTGGTCAGAGGGGCCGGTTGGTGAACATTGGGGGCCACACTTCTGTCAGTCTGCCCCAGGGCGGCTGTGGCTACAGGCGTAGCTCCACCACCACCGGTGTGAATGTGGTATGAATGAATAATAGTTTCTGAGTGCTACATTATGTCCACTATTATTATTACTGACCATCTCCAACTTTTGGAAGTTGGGACAGTTTTCTAAAATCTCAAAATAATTGGTCAGTTGTCTGACAACAGTTCCTCGATCTAATATCCTGCATTTCTGTCATCAAAAGACGTGTCAGAAAAACATCCCTGATGACTGTTTACAGCACAGTTTAGGTAATATTTTTACCGTTTGCCTTCATTTCCTCGTCTAATCATCTTTGGCCAACCTCAGGGTAGTCTGAGACCTGTGTGATTGACTGCTCATGTCTCGTACCGTTAGCTGTCTTTTGAGCGATGTGCTGTCAGATATAAGCAATTACGTTGCTGAGAATGATGTAGTGATGCTGTTACTGGAAGGTATGATGCCCCAAACCTGAAAAATAAGACTTAAGCTGTAATATACCAGAACTGATCTGAGTTCACCTCAAATGCGACCTTTACGGCGGTAGGCATTTCGGTTTCGAAAGCACATCAAATGACGAGCTCTAACAATTCAGGACACACACGCACGCGGAGACAAGCGTGTCTGATTGCAGGCTGATTGCAGGCAGAGATTTCTGTATCAAAGCCTGTCGCACACCTATTTCCTGGATGTGTCTGTCATCGCTCATCTGACCTCATTTCATTAGAAGCCGGCGGCGTGATAGCTCGTCTTGTCGACTACACAGCCCTCCATCAGAGCGCCGCTGACATGCACCGGAGTGACTGACTGGTGGATTGTGGTCTAAATGAAGATCAGTGATAGGCTGAGCAGCCGGCTGGAGGCTATGAGCCGAATGGTTATGACTCAGTCGCTCGCTCATCGCGCTCCGCTATCATTCTCATGCACAGAGAGTTTCTAGTGCTGTAGATCTGAAAGGGAGATGGTTTTGACCTTGACAGTTTGTCACAAACAGAGACGGAGTTTTGCTTTGTGTTTGTGACACTTTAGAGATAAAAAAAAAACAAAAACCATGCAGACGTTAGCAGTCGAAACACATCCTGAGAGTCAGAGAGACAAAGATGTGTTTATATCAAAGCTCAGGTCCAAGGAGCAGCTCAGCAATCGGGGGAATATGTTTATTTACTTTCTTGGCATGAACTCGCACTGCAATTAGCTTAGCATAGCATAAAGACTCCTCCAGATATGCACAGTGTTTTCTTAATGAGCTGCGAGTCCAAGTGGGCTGGTTCTTGTTTAACCTTTGGACAGAGCCAGGCTGGCCGTTTCCCCCTGTGTCCAGTCTTTATGCTAAACTAAGCTAATCACCTGCTGGCAGTCAGTGTGCCGGGGCGACATCGGGCTTCTCGGCTCCCCAAATTCAGAGCTATTGAAGTATTTCAAAGTGAGCTCTGTATCTCCGCCCTCCATATTTGTCTTCACCTGTCTAATCTCACCATTGTTTTCCTCCTGCTCATCTCCCTTTCCTGTATAGTCTGCCGTTCCCCCTTCGCCCTCTCTCTCTCTCTCTCTCTCTCTCTTTGTGTTTTTTCCCAGAGGTGCAGCCATGTGGATTCATGCAAAACTCTGTCATTGCACCAGAGAAGCTGCTGCTACACAGAGATATGCTGAAGGTCGTCTGAAGTTGGCTGTGGAGGTGCAGAGACCGGCTGAGGCCAGACAAAGACACAGAGTCTCTCGTGTGCGGTGCTACTCTCAATAATCGTCCTATAGGCTGTCCACACACATATATACGTATATACACACATGTTTCACATTCAGCTATTATCACAGTGTGGTGATGGCGAAGGACGGGAGCAAAGACACAAACAGTCAACCTTGCGTACGTATCCCTCGGAGTAATTCGATGCCGTCGTCTGCGGTGATGCATGTGGTCGGGGTCATGTGAGGTCAGTCGTATAGCTCCCCTGTTCAGCGATGAAGGTTACAGCAGCGCATTGTTCACAGCTCAATGTGACCCGCTGCACAGTAAACATTTATTGAGCACTGTCACACTTCATTTGTCTCCTCGCGTACCTCAGCACATTTAATAACATAAAAAACTCAGAAAGTGACAGATTGATGCCGTCTGTGAATTGGAAACACAAACATCTTTGACCTGCTCTACTCTATGCAATACTGGCAGGGGCCATGATTTACAGGAGGAAGGCACCTGCCCTGGGAGTCTGTGGGGAGTCCTCTTTCCATTTTATCTCTGTTTGATTGGTTTAGTAAAAAATCTTCATTCCTCAGCAGGAAAACCAAACTTCCTCATTCTTCAAGTCTGTTGCTGGACTGACTGAGAACCGACTGTGGAAATAAAAAGTTGTAGTGAAGGATTTAATAATTACCTGCAAGATTAGCCTCTAAATGTCTGGTACAAGTCATAAAATATCTGTACAACATGCCTTTGCATGGAAATGAACTAGTCTAAGGTAAGGTTTCCATTTAAAGGTCATGTATTCAAGCTTTCCACTTTATCCTAGTCTCGTAATTAAAGAATCACAGGTAAACCATTGCACAAATGGCCTTAGAAACCAAAGTATGCAGTAAATGTTTATGTTTATGTTTATTTGCACAATTATAAAAGCAACAATAAAATTGAAAAAAAAAACAAAAAAAACATGTGGAAACCCACTACGGGCTTATATTTAAACCTCACCTATAAAAGAAATTGCACAAATAACAAAGCAAACAAAAGAAACATTTATATATCTTGAATAGCATTATAAACAAAATAATACAAAATAGAATGAAATAAAGGGGAAAAAAATATTTTCAATAAAAAAAAAATATATATATGTATACATACACACAAATACTATATACGTACTAAGCAACAATATAGAACTAATGAAGCAGATGCGAATGAGTGTTGGTTCAGGACATCTAGTGTTCATCTATTTACTGATCTCATTTCCTGATATTGACATTTTCAAGAAGAATGCAACGGTATTAAACAGAAATAGGATCATTGGTTTACTGTCCCATAAAGAAATGCCTAATAATAGCCTTGGATACCCCTAACATAGCTCACATAACAGTGCCTGATAACACTTCCTGTCTCTGCAGACGTCTACAGGCTCTACTCGTATGACGTCTCCCTCGCTCTCCTGTTTGTTTTGTACCAGTTTAATATCGTTGCAAAAGGCTGCAAGAAGCTGCACTCCATCATATTAGTCGTTTGTGTAGTCTGAAACTTTAATGTGACTGGATCTAATCAGCCACTGTCATTGCAAACAACCGTATCACTGTGAGGGACCTTTAAAAATTCAGCATACTTGAAATGAACTAGGTCAGATGGAACATCATACACAAGAGTTTCTACCTGTTCTCATTGCCCGTGCTCAACCATGGGGAAAACAAGAACACCAGGAATTTAGTTTCAGGCAGTCTCTCCAAAAAGACGTTCACAAGTTTAAACTGTACAAACAAAAAAAGTTAAGAAAAACAGTTGTGTGAAGACTTGGAACACCAAGTTGCAAAGTCAAGAAAAAGATTATATTGCTCCACCACACACACACACATACACATCTTCATTTCAAGATCTTATTATCCCACACTTCATTCAGAATAGTTTGACGATGAGTTGAGGAGTTTGAAAACATCTTTGCAAGGATGATTGTTGGATTGTCTGTTTTAGAGAATTCAGACAGTAGTTGCAAACATCCGACCAATCAGATCCTCTACTCTGCTGTCAGACAGGGAAGGGAGGCACTGGAAGATGATTAAACGAGCACTAGGAGTCGGTGGATGGTCCGAGACTGAGGAGAAACTGAGCTACAAGTTGATCGTTTGTGGGTTTTTAAAGGCCGATAATTTGGAGCAGGAAAAGCCGACCATTAATCAATGGTCCAGACAGCTTGGGACCATTTCAGTCACAATAACTCCTTTTGTTCCTCTGCCGTCTCAACACTTTTTTTTTTACAAAGACTGTAGAAAGTTCTGCTTCCACGATGCAGGAGTTTATCTTGTATGTACCTTCACCATCTGTGGGGAGATCTGGTACAACAAGAAGATGAGGCCTGACTGCACAACCAATGGAAGGTGCACAGCCAATGGCACCAATTGATTGGCTAACTGATTAATTGTAGTAGAGTTTACTTACTTACTTATCCCCATTATGCCGGTTGGCGCAGAGCGGGCAGCAACAAAGTCCCTCCACTTCTGTCTGTCTTTGGCCATCTTCTCAATGGTTCCCCAGCTCTGGTGGTGCTGTTGGAGTTTCTTCTTTATGGTCCTACTACGCCATGTCTTTTTAGGCCTCCCTTTCTTTCTTTCTGTCCAATGTAAAGTGACTTTTGGGATAGCACTGGTGTCCATCCTGAGGACATGGCCAATCCAGGACCATCTTCGCCTAATGATTATGTTCTACATGTTATCTTGTTGGGTAATGTTGAGAAGTTTATTGTTTTAGAAGCATTCTGCACCGTACAGTAGCGTCGACAGCACACAGCTTTGGTATATCCTGAGTTTTGTTTTTGTTTTGTATTGGCTTGATTTCCAGATTTGCCTAAGTTTTATGAAGGCTGTACGTGCTTTGTTGATACGGTTTTTAATATCCTGGCTTGTTATTGTAGTAGAGTAGGCCAACTCAATCAGCAGAGGAAGCCCACCAGATGTAGCTAAAAGCTTCAGGAAAACTCATCAAGTTGACAGTGTATTAAGATTTTGTTTGATAGCGTCACTATGGCTAAGATCAATAATGAGTTAGAGAAGCACTTGAAGCATATTGAGAGCTTGGTAATGGATGGACGGATAGATGGATGGACCACCCCCAATCAACAGAAAGGCCGCTCTTCATTAAAATTCTCAATCAAACTGTCAAATTGATCAGATTTTTTGGAAGTGCTGTGAATGCACCATTTCATTTTGCATTTATTCTCTGGTCAATGAAACACATTCTCTCAGATGTTTGCTTTCTCTTATTAGTATAATGTCCTCAGCTCTGTTCGCTTTTCTCTTGATAAAGGCACTAATGAGCCAACTGTCTGCGATGCTGTCTGCCTGCCAGAGACGAGAGCGTTCAGAGGCTGAGCTGAATAGAGAGTAAACACTTCCAAAGAAGTGCATCAAATACGAGGGGGAGGGGGTGGAGGTGGAGGGGCGGAGGGCTGGGGGGGGCTTTGAACATACAGCACAGTGTCACATCCAGAAGCTAAACTAAATAAATAAGAACAGCACCATAGAAACACAGATATTGTCATGTGCTCTCATTTTCATCATTAACTGAAAGCGTGCAAGTGTTTTTTGGGGAAAGACGCTCGGTGAATATCGTCTTTTCTTCTGCTTTTTGCGCAGCGATGGGAACTTACACCAACTCTCACACTTGAAGAAGAGGCAACTTCAGTGAGGGAAATCAAACAGAATCTGACACCTCCACTGTTAGGTGTGACTGCAAGAGGTGTGTAAGAGAAAGCCAGGGAAAAAAAAAAAGAAAAAGAAAATGTGTGTTTCACCCAGAGTTGTGAAAATCTGTGTCTATAGCAGGATGAGTCACTGCGGAGGAGACAGACAGAGAAGAAAAGAAAAGGAAAAGAAAGAAAAAGAGCAAATATAGAGGGGAAGAGATTGTGTGTGTGTGTGTGTTTGCGTTGAAGTGATTCGGATTAGCAGCTGAACCGACTCCGCTGGGGCTCTGACACTGACATTTTTATAATACATGATGCACACTCAGGTGGTGGAAATGACTCAGGAAGTGATAACAACAAACACTTAAAGGAACATCAGCCTCAAGTGCTCATCGAGGCTTTGTGGTCATCAATCAAACTCCCTTGTTCTTTACCACCAGGGGTTTTTTTCTTCTTTTTTTTCCCGCACTTGTTAAATTCCCTCCACGACGTCGATATTGGACACGTTACTTCAATCAATTACCCAACACCACGGGCGTGTGTCTCTGTCTCTCAGACAATTTGATGCACATTTCGACTCACAGTCTGCAATCAGATCAAAAAATAATGCAGATAAATGATTCAACACTATTCAGGCTGTGATTAGGATTTGATTGTTTTAATAATTGACTAAGATAAATCATTTATTTCTTAAATTTTATATTGAGTCCTGAATTTGAAAATACCCCCAAAATGTCTGTTCTGACCCACACAGAAATGTAATGTATCTTAAAGTATCCGTATATTAATTTATCAAGAGTGACATTACCATATATGTCACTCATATACTGTATATACATCCTCGTTTATAACTTATATGAAATATATAGTAAAATGTGTTTCTGTACATTCATATTTATTTGGTATAAAACATTGCAAGCAATATTTATTTCGTTTATAAATTCAAGTTAATTAAAAAAGCACATTGTATTAATAAAGATTCTCTTTTTTTTAATTAATTTTTTTTACACATCAATTGTCAGACTTTTGGAAGGCACTTAATACTAAATACTGTCACAGTCTTTGGGATAATAAATTTTCATATAACATAAACCTGCTAACTGTATAGGCCTGATATGTCCATATATTACACACATGTCTTAATAATTTGTACATTTATGTTCTTACTTCATAGTTACTTTGCGTGCAGTGTCATATCGAGCAGTAAACACGATCCACTGGATAAGTTTTAGGTGAGTCCCTAAAGAGGATGAATGTTTTATTAAAACGCTGCTGACTTGGTGTCTTCCTCACTTCATAAATGTGCTATGTATGCTATACATAAAACATCAGATGGCTTTAGGGACAGTTTTTGCCTTAAAGCAGGAAGTTAGAGGCCACCTAGAAGTCACATTAGCGGCTAACGCTAGCATTACTTGACTCTTTTAGATCTATGCTATTATACCAATGGAGCTGTTTCTCTCACTCTTGTTCTGCTGTTCAGATACTTATCAGTTAATTTAGTCATTTTCTAAGATTACACTTCACACTTCTTCTTCACTTTAGCATCTAGGCCTACTCCAAAGCAAACAACTCCACATTAGCACTTGTAATGATAGAGGCATAACAAATCAAGGCATTTCCTGCCTAACAACGGCTGATATTGATGTCACCATGGTAACCAACCACATGCAGGACAGTAAAAAAAAAAAAAAAAAAGTACATGATTTCCCCACCAGCCAAATGTAGGTGGAGCTAGCTTGCGGTGGCTAACTAGCATCTCAACAGACACAAGTTTAGTAAGTTTTGCTGCAGCAGCTCAGATGCACAGAAAAGACATTAAACTGCAGGTGGAGACAGAAAACAAGTTGTCGTCCAAGTCGTCAGAGTAATGAAGCAATAGTAGGATTTTAAATGGAAATCTGTTACTAGCCGTTACCGTTCCGCTCTGAACCGTCCAATCAAAGTAGATTTTAATATCCATATTGTCTGGTCCTGTACAAGGCGAGGTTTATGTGCTGTGGAGAATGTGTCACAGCTGAGTTAATAATTTATGCTGCAGAATAAAAAAGACGGGGCCGTGGGGATCACTGATTTCTTCATCCTATATGGAGCTCTGCACTCCGTGACAGCCCCAACCTGTGGTGTGTGTGTGTGTGTGTGTGACACAATGAAAGCAATCCCACACCACAGAGCTCCATGTAACAAAAAAAATCCCAGCAGCTGTCCAGAGTGCAGCGGCTCAGCCAACACCAGAGAAGAAAGACAAATACCATTTATGTTCCAGCACATTAGGTGGCAAATATTTGTCTTTTTTTTTTGCTACTGTTTTTTTCTTCTCCTTCTTCTTCTTCCTGCTTCTACAAATTGAATGTTGTGATTGTGTAAATGAATCAGACTCTCTCGCTCTCCGTGGGAGGAAATCAATGACACATTTCACTTAGCGAGAAGGAGAGCGCCACAAGTGATGTCTAAACTCGGAGTCAAATTTTTCAAGAAGCTGCAGAGAGCGAACATGCATTATTAACAACAACTTGGTGGCAGCACTGGATCCCTTCCCTCTGCTCTTCACACTTAATCAGGTAGCCTTTTGCATAATTCATGTTTAATTTATGATTGATTAAGATCTGTGAAATCATCTGGTACTATAAACACATTACAGTAATTACAGTGTTAATTTATGTACATAATAATGGAGTGTCGGTGCTATGTAAACGTGTATTTTTCTGTAATTAAACAGACTAATTAAAACATCTTTCAAGGTCCAATTGGAATAAAATGTATTTTCTCATGGCCTCGGGAACTTCCAACTGCGAGGTTATGGATTTGAACGGCTCTAACCATGTCTTTGAAAATGATGTTGTGTACTAATTTATAACAGTAAACACGTTTAAAGAAGATAACAAGGGGAAAATTTCAGAATATGAACAGGAAACGTGTTGTTTGTGATGTTTTTGCGTTGTTTACCCTCTAAAATCTCTTATTTTTTCTAAACCAGTCTTCTGTGAAGATCCACCAGTGTGTTCTCCTGCCCTGCCCACCTGTCGCTCATCACCTCATCAGCCTCTCACCAGGTGTGCTCCATTATCTCATCATCAGTGTTGCGTTCAAGTGTTGATTTAAACCATCAGTGTTTTTTTTTTTCGCAGCTCGTCGAGCCGTGTCCGCCGCTTAGTTGACACTCTTGCTTTCTCATCTTTACCCTCGCGCTCCTCGCTGAAGTTCTGGCATGGTACTGTAATCCTCTTCAGTCTGGCACCGCCGCGCTCCTCTCGTATCACCGGCAGCATGTGGGGCGTGTGAGCTGCACTTTCAGGCTGCCTTGTTTCACTTTCTGTGCCTTCATTTGATCCCTCCTCAGTCGTCATGGCAGAGCAGCTTGACGAGTCTCTCGAGGGCAGAGCGACAAAGAAAAAAAACAAGGTTCGGCAAAGTTAATCAGCTTATAGCGTTTTTCTCCACAGCGCAGATTTTGACTTGTAATTCAGGATAGTAATTCGAACGACTGCTGCTTTTTTTTTTATGACACTTCAGACTCCTGACATCACCTGTGAGGTGTGACAGCGCCTCGAGGATGTGATGTTTGTGTCAGTCTGATAAAGGCCACGCTCGGTGTAAATGAGGCCTCATTAAATGACAGGCAATGTGAAGTTTTATTCCACAGCTTGAGATTAACTGTATGCCAACACCTTGTTATAACGTGCTTAATGTGTGTGATTAAATATAAATACCAGAATTTATGAGTAAACACTTAAGCAGGTGATGGCTGTAATGCTACAGGCTCGCTTTTAATCGGCTCGGAGGAGTCAAACGCTGATATTTTTTTCATTATTGATTAGTTATCATCTGAGCAGTGATGTTATTTTCCATATTCCAAGAAGCATTGATACATAGGAAGATATATTTCTCCTTTCTCCATCTCCTCATCCAGCGTTTCTCTCTAACTACGTACCCGACTGGCTGACTGTCTTTTGAGTGAACCAGTAAAACTAGAGCAGATTTCAAGTGTTGGATGGTGGGTCCAGGTGGGTGGGGCTTGATGGCTGCTTTGTTGTGACATCATAAACTCACAGGAAGTCTTGAAAGCTGGTTTTAAAGCTGAGTGTCTGAATACAGGACTGAAACTTTGATACTTTTGCAATATGAGTATAGAACCTATAGAGCTGCTTTATATTAAAATAAAGACATGAAAATCTGACTTTATACAATATGTGAGCTTTAAACAGTCATATAGGATCGGTTTGACAGCATCGACATGCCAGGTTTGCGACCTGATGTGATTCAATTCTCTGTATAGATGTAAGACTCCACCTCCTGACTCCACTGTTGATATTCATCCATCACTTTCTCTTTCTCTCTGTCACCAGCCTCAGTCAAATAATCAAACCTGTCCTCACCAGCCGATGCTACCTGTCCCTGCCCACACTGAGAACTGATTTGTAAACATTGTCTTATTTGTCTTGCTCTTTAGACGAGGGCTTATGAAAGTTTAATCCTGCGAGGGCGGAGCAGAAGTCGAGCGTTGCCGACGTCAGAGACATCCGTTTTTCCTTGTAGTTGCGTGCCTGTTGTGACCACAAAGGCTCTTCTATATTTTATTACCCCTTTGCCAAAGCTAAGAAGAAAGGATGAAAAACTAAAACATACCCCTGTCAAGTTTTCCTTTTTATCCACTGAAGCACAAAGAGGTACAAAAAAAGTCAGAGATTCCTCCTCTTGGTCATCAGGCTTTCTGTAATAATCCAGTAACTAATCCTATCATTTCCTTAATAGACATAAATGAAATGACCTTTTCCATTGTCAACAATGAACATTTTGTACGAGTCAATACATCATATTTTAAGTCTGTCTTTACTACAAACACTGTTTCACCCTTTAAGCTTTAAAACTTTTCACCGAAAAGAGAAAACAAAACATAAAGACGGCTGTCTGTGTTGCCTGAAAGACAAAATCCGGATCAATCCATTAATCATCACTACTGCTTGCGAAGCTTAGTTACTTTGAGTGGACAGCGATAACTGAAGGTCACTGGGATTCTGGGCAAGTCCAAATCTTCTCCCGTTAAATGGCTTTTTGCTTAATTAATCAAACTGAAGTGAGAATTTGAGCCGGTGCCCAAATATTTAAAGATGATCAGCTGATATTTGGTCTTCCCCCCCTTTTTCTTCTCTGCTCTCGTTCCCGACACACTTCCTTGCTTCCTGTGATATGCAGAGCTATGACAGGTATCAAAGCAGAGTAGCTTGTCTGAACATGACTATATAGGAAACGTGTCTGATTCAAGTCAGTAAGTGGGTCTGGGATTTGCTGATCTGTCACTCTACATGTCGGGATTGTACGTTTTTTTTCCTGCCACAGCGACTCTGAGGGGAGTGACAGACACAAAAAAAAGAAAAAAAAAAGTGCACGACTACAATCTGAAAGCCGAAAGCTAACGAACACCTAGCAGCGAACAGCTAAACCAACAAAGGTAAAGTATGTCAGCATGAAGGCAACGGAAACAGCGTCTGTCACAAATGTTCACCCGGTTTGTTAATTTGGCTTTGTAGCAGCAGAGAAATGAATTCCCCTTCAGATTTTCAGATTATTATTTTTTCTTTCCCAGTGTCGTCTGGGCTCATGTGATCTGGAACAGGTCTTCAAGTGTTCCTCTGTATTTGGCCTTGTTCATTATTCCCTTCATCCCCACCGACCCTGCTCCGTGTCGCCATACTTCACTAATCTCCTTTCTCTGCGGCGACAGGACAATGTCTGCTTTGAAAAAGGAGAAGAAATAGAAGAAGTGCATTTTTACATTTTTGTCACATCTGACTGGACAATCTTTTCCTCTGTACTCTGGGATGCCTCTGAGTGGCGTTGGGCAAACTCCATGAAGGCTCTCAGATCCTTTTTTTTTTCTATATATGTCTGACTCTCTTTAATCCACTCTGTTATAAAGACCGGACTGATGGAGCGCTGCAAACATGGTTGTCCCCCTTTTTCCAGATTATTTTTTTCCCCCCCAGCCCTGCAGCCTCCCTGACCAAGGCCTTACTTACCCATCCAACCTTGGATTCATACAGCACATCAAAAATAATCATGGAGGTCGGCCGGGCGGCGGAGAGTTGTTTGGATTTGCATACCTTTGTTTTTGTTTTTAGGCCTCAATTTGGTGCGAGCATCAAGAGCCATTAGGAGCAGTTGTTGCATCTATCTTTCTACAGATGGACTCCAATTAAGCTGCAGGAAACAGGATGTAGTTTGTCTGTGGCAAATTGATTTTAATTCACCGAACATGATGTAGAGCAGCGCACAACTATCCATAAATGGATCAGCTCCTGTCTCTCTGCCCTAATGAGTCGCTGAAAGTAGCAAATAAAAGTCACATTACTGAACATGTGGAGGCGCCAACAACTTCCAACTCCTCCAACTCCTGCCTCATCGCTAATGCTGTTTTTGATTTCCAGGATGTGCCAGACAAGAGAGCGGTTTGTTAATGAGCAACTTCTGTGGGCTTTGTGCCAAAATTTCAAAGTGACGGAAATTAAAAAGGGATTCACAAATTAGATGGCAACAGTCTTATGTTCTCTGATTTTTCAGATTTCAGGATGAATGATCCGTTGTGATAGACGAGAAGCGAGAGGGTTGGACCTGGTGACTGTGGAGGCCTCCGGCGTGTCTTCCTGTTTTGGTTTGTTGTTTTTTTTCCTCCGAACAGCTTACCTTTGATGCATGTCTGAGCGGTGCTGTTACTCCTCTGCAGAGGACAGTTAACTTGTCTCACATGTCGGACATGTAACGAGTTGGTGGGGTAAAAAATATTGTCACTCCATCATGTTTTACTGTAGGTTTTATGTCCTGTTAACTCATCATTCAGCTTCGCCCTATGAGCTGATGACTGTATAATTCACTTTTATTAGCGTGCACTGGCAGAGCAACATAACACTGGGTCCTTATGACCAAACCTGCCGTAAATCTCTATTCTTGCTGACAGGTACGCAAACAACAGGTCATCAATTATGAGTACACAACACAAGTGTCATCCTGTGTGAAGCCTCCTGAGAAGATTAGAATTAACCACAAAAAGGACAAAATTCAGACAGTTGAACAAAGTTGACTGAAATTTAATAGTAATAATAAAAAAGCCTGAAACCACCAGTGGCTGCAACAAATAATTCATGTATTAATCCAGTTGAAACTTGCGGCCTGGTAGTTTTAATGGAATCAGCAGCAGAATGAAGAATCACCAAGGCCGACGACGTTTGTATGAATAACCAAACAAACAGAAGGCAAACAGAGTCTTGTGTATTTGTCAAGGTGCTACAGATAAATACAGATCTCCTGAGCATTTCTGACCCAGCATGCACCTGTTCAACCACTTCAGGTGATTAGCGGGCGCTGCTTTAAATCAAAATAGATGAAACCTCCTTTTTTTTGTGAACTTCTATGTGACTTTTTGTTTATTCAGTATTACACTGCGGAATATGTGTGTGTGTGTGTGTGTGTGTGTGTGTGTGTGTGTGTGTGTGTGTGTGTGTGTGTGTGTGTGTGTGTGTGTGTGTGTGTGTGTGTGTGTGTGTGTGTGTGTGTGTGTGTGTGTGTGTGTGGTGTGTGTGTGTGTGTGTGTGTGTGTGTGTGTGTGTGTGAGAGTTTTTGTGGGTATATGAGGAAAAACATTGGACCCATGAGGTCATAGTAAACATCAAACTTCACCTCCCACTCAATATCCTTCCATGACTGCTGCCACAGTTCGATTCCATGCGGACTTGAGTCTGTTTGTAATTTACACAAGAAAGAGATGTGTGATCAAACGGGAAGCGGAGAACAAATAACTCCAAAATAACCCCGGGTTTTCTCACCTTTTTTTTTTCCGTCTCTCCCTCTATCTGTGACGGCACTTCCAGGCAGTGAAAAGGTTGCCTTTTTTGGATGAGGTGACATGTCGGAGGATAGCATCACACCTTAAAGGTGAGCCTATCAACCTCTTGGAACAGCCTCCCTAACAGACTGGCTCCCCTGGGGGGGCTCCTGCTCCACAGTCTCGAGGTTGGGTGAGTGTGAGTCATTCTTTTCCTCGTGCAGCACCCAGAAGACTCGGAAGGCGCTGCTCGAATGGGACCAGGCACAGATTTAGAAAGAGAGAAACAAGAGGCGTCAGAAAGAGGAAATGTAAACTGGGAAGCTGTAGGAGCCTGTGGATGACACACGAGCTGCGTCACAAGTACAGTGGCAAGAAAAAGACTGTGAATCATCTGGGGAAGCTGATCTCGATCTCAGTCGCTAATCAAAGTTGCTAAGGTCCGCTAACGCTAAGGGTCATTGTTGGCATTGGAAAGGCTTGTTTCATTCAGCTCTAGTGAGGAAATTATAGGATGAGTCACTGGCTTTTGGGTGCATTATCATGATTATGATAAGCAGGATGAGGAAGAGGGGGAATCTCTGACCTTTGTGCAGGTTTTAGCTTTATTTCTTTTACACAAGGAAAGCTAATTGACTTCTTTTCCGCTGCCACTTCCTGTTACAAGTGGGTAACAAGTTGGAAAAGGAACCTTTGTTAGTTGTTGGCTTATACCAGCTGTTAACACATTACATAATGAGTTTGTGCGTGAAAGCAACATAACAACATGTCTACAGGTAGAACCTGGACTTGTTTGGTTTTCGTAGCCTTATAATTATTCTTTTATATAAATACATATAGCAAGGGTCTTGTTTTAGAGAGCGTCGCCATCTTGCACCGCCATGTTTGTACGGCAGCCCAAGTGAGTGAATGCTGCAATCTAGAATCTGAACGCTAGATGTCACGATGTGAAACGGTGTGGACCTTTTAATGACAGTGTGATAATCAGCTTTTATTCACTGTTGGTGCACGGAGCGGCCATCTTGGATTGCAAGTTTCTCCAGGTTTCTGAGGTGGAAGTGTTTGACTTCTGGGGGAGTTTCTGATGATGCAGTCGACTGGGAACTTGGGAAACCCGACTGTTTGTTGTTCTTATGCAACAAACAATCTGCTCTGAAGGACGTCAGAGCAGGAAGAGAGGTGAGAACTAGCAGGATCACCTGGGTGTTGTTTTGTTCCTGATAAAAGGACAGAAATACTCATTATCACTGCAGAGTCATTTGACTCAGCAATGCACATTTTAGCATTTTCTGCTGCCAACAAAAGCCTGATGATAGTTTTTTTGTTTTGTTTTTTTACCAGTGGAAACTGAGCTCAACAACCAACAAGCATAATGTGCACAATGTGCAGCCAACAACCCACAGACTCACATTCATTCACAGACGCTGGAAGAAAATTTAACAACAGGTCGATTTTCAACCAGCAGTAAAAACATGAAGCTGCTGCAGCTCAGACATGTAGACGGGACGTCTGGGTGGGAGCTCCTCCCTCAGGTCACTCTACTGCGTCTCTACTGGGCTCCACTGGGACGCTCAACAGGTGGAACCGTGACAAATCAATGTGTAACTCTAAACACTGAAACATCCTCGCACTGTAAGGAATATAAATACTGTATTTTAATATACACAGACAATATCATGAAATATTTATGCAAATATATATTTTTTGCTTAATGTAAATTCACCACAAACTTTTTAAACATTTTTTTCTTCCCAACTCTTAAGTAAATAACTGTTCCTCACAAAGACAGTTACACACACACACACACAGATGTGATAACGCTGAAAACCGAAAAATGACTTCCTACATGTGTTTGTTTGCACGTGTGGAGGAAGTATTTTCTCTCTCTCATTTGCTTTCCCTCGCTCTTCTACAGTATCACACACTTCCCCTCCCTTCTCCTCTCTCTCTCTCTCTCCCTCTCCATCTCTATCTGTCTCACTCTCATTCTCACCCGCTCCCTCCTCCCTCCTTCCTTCTCACTCTCTCTCTCTCTTTCTCATGTTTATTTCATAGGGCCCTCCAGCATCTCAGAATAAATAAATTATACATTTCATTATGCACTCATTTCAAAGCTCCTTTCAGGAAAGGGACTAAGCTCATTTGTCCCTGAGCTTCTGTTTATCCTAAATGACTGCATCAGACACGATCATGAGCGTCTGGGAGCCCCCGACTGTCCGTGCTCGTTTGTCATGTACCAGACCTAATTCCCCACAAAAGTCCACACTTCCCTCGCCGCCGCTGATCCCGGGATTAGATCAGATTCAGCAAGAAGTCGAGGGAAAACACGCAGAAGATAAATTGTATTATTGTCAGTGTTGGTCACGTTGACGCTCGGCTCCAGACCAGAAGCAGCAGGTTTCATGTTTTTCTAAAAACATTAAGGGAATGGTTGTTGTCATAAATACCACTTGATCTGCTTTCTGGTTCTTTCTGGCAAACCCTGAAAGAAAAAAGGAAAAAAAAAAATCCACTTTTGCTTTTTGCTTCCATTCCTCTCTCTCTGTGTATTGATTTTGGCAGCAGTCTTCACTGGTCCTACTGGGTCACGCCCTGCCTCCCTCTCGTATTCGTGCTTATGTGCTCGTGTTTGCTGCTGTGCCATGCTGGTGGACAGTGTGTGGTGCTGCACTGCCGCTGACCAGCTGACGTTAGTAATGTCGTGTTCTTGGCTGCTCTCCTGCAGACGAGCCTCTCACGCTGAGGGTCAGTTTGACCCGTGCTGGTGGCTGTTTCTGGGCCAGTGAATTGTCTCGAAAATAGTCAATTTTTTTTTTTTACTCTCTTCACACATGGACACACACATAAAGTGACATGTTTATCTGCACAAGATACACAATCCATAGGTGCTCTTATGCTACATTAAATCACATTCACACACACACACACACGCATGCGTCCATGTAGATCTACACAATGCCAGTAGAAAGCTTGGACACACTCTCAGCCCCATATGGACCCTCTCAGCCATCTGTCCCGTTGTCGACGTGCCAGGTGCTGCTCACAGAATCTTCTCTATCTCCTTCTCTCTATCGGACCGTGGCGCTGCCCCACCAGGCCTCAGCATTTTAGCCATTTCTTTTTTTTCTTTTTCTTTTACATGAACTGCGGTAACCTGAGAGAGACACACTTCAACAAATAGCCTCCCCGAGGACGAGTGGTTCCCAGGAGCCGTTTCTACTACAGTTGCACTGCAAGAACAAATGTGGACTTTTTCTCTTGAGAATAAACCGGAGACATCCAGCTGGGACCGGACAATATGGTCCGAATCACTTCTGACATATTTAAAGGGATAGTTCGACATTTTGGCAGATTGGCCCATTGCCATAATCCCTATAGTTTTAGGAGTAAGTTCGTTACCTTTAATTGTCAGTGCAAGCTATTTTTAGAACGGCGGAGCAGAGCCGTGAGCTGCTCAGAGCTACGCTGCGGAGGCTCATGGGATTTCTTGGTTTCCCTCATCAAACTCATCACATACACATTCCACACTATGAGAAAATAACAGAAGCTCACGGCTCTGCTCCGCCGTTCTAAAAATAGCTTGCACCAACAATTAAAGGTAACGAACCTACTGCTATGACTATAGGGATTATGGCTATGGGCCAATTTGCCAAAATGTTGAACCCTTTAACTCCTTCATGGCATGAGTTCAACAAGCTTGCTCTAAATTTGTTGGCTGCACATCCAGGGGTGTGAAGCTCCTATTCCTCCACATCCCAAAGGTGAAAGGTTTCCTGGACTGGAGATCTGGAGATTGTGGAGGTTCATTTGAGTTCAAGAAACCAGTTTGAGATGATTTGAGACTTTGTGACGTGGAGCCTCATCCTGCTGGAAGATGGTACACGTGTTCAAACTATGCTCCGTCGCCGGTAGACTATAGGGATTATGTTGTTATTAAGTTGTTAATTTACATTATCTGCATTTTTTTTAAATTATAGTAACAATTTGTTTAATTTGGCCCCCTTTACTTTTACATAGGTGCTGCTGTAGTTTCCTGCCAGAAGCTCAAAAGTTGAGTTTCCAGTTGCTCCCAGATGTCCTGTTTCTGCAGGAGAGCGTCAGTAAATCACATATTTGTGACATGAAACTGCATTTTTTTTTGTTTTTGGCCAATTGTTTCATTATAAATCCTCTGGTCTGTTCATTAGGGAGAGGAGGACACCTGAGGGCAATTAGGCCGCTGGTAAAAATTCCTGCTAAAAGTCTGCATCATAAATAATCAGAGAAACAAACACAACTGAGGCTGGAAGCTGTCGTAGCCTCACTGTGACTTATATGACTCGTTAGTTTTGAAGTATCACGAGTTTCATATTTAGGTCAAAATAAAGTGAGAGAAGGGGCGCTGAGTGGTGCATTTCCTGCCTCTCTCCACTATGCTATAAAATAAAGAAAAAAATGCCCCAAAACATACTTAAAAAAAATAAGAAATTGCATTAATGGTTTTATACAGTTTCCAGAGACGATGCGTTCAGTGACAGTCCGAGAGCCCCTCGGCAAAAGACAACAACAACAAAAGCTAATTGGAGTCCAATCAATGAAACAAGATTAGAGCTCCTCCGGCTTATTAGAAACATACCCAAACATTTTTTTTCCTTCAAGTTTGCTGTTCACAAGGAGCATCGGCTGATGTGAACCAACGCCTTGAAGAAGAAGAAAAAAAAAATAGAAAAGGGATCTCAGAAGACTCACGATCAAGAGTTAGATTTGCATAAAGCTGGAAAGGGTTACGAAGTCATCTCAAAGAGTTTAGATATTCATCAGTCTGCAGGCAGACACAGTCAAGGGCGAAATCTGCTCTCAGACTTTCAGGAGAATGAGTGACAAGAGACTTTTGTATGTGTGTATTTGTGTGTTTGTGTGTGTGGCCTCTCAGGTACATCAAAGGTAAATTAATCAGCAATTTTGCAATCTGATTTGTCTTCCTTTTCAAACCTGTACAGATATTACAGTGCTTATTTTTGATCTGTAATTGCTGGGCAATCTTTTGTTCAGTGTGTTTGTGTTCTTTGCGTGTTTTTCTTGTGGCCTTTATTAAATAGCGTCTTGGAGACAGACAGGAAATGGAGGAAAGAGAGAGCTGGGAAATTACATGTAGCACATGGTCAGACTGGCTCAGTTCGGTGTTTCTTTCACCTGAACTATAATGAAAAATTAGAATCCTAAAAAAAAAAAAAAAAAATTCCCAAATTATTTCGCTTCATCCTCTGGGGGACATTTAATGACAATTTTTATGGCAATTAATATAAAAGTTGTCAAGACATTTCTCTTAAAATCTAAAGTGGTGCCAGAGGAAAAAAGTCAGGGGGATACACCGATGTCATTAAGTTTCATTACAGAGACATGAAGTGGCAGACAGCTTCTCACTGAGCAGGTATTCAACAGTACATGGTCTGTATACTGTATGTTCATAATACGTATGTTATAATAAAAAACTTTGTTAAAGGGATAGTTCAACATTTTGGCAAATTGGCCCATTGCATAATCCCTATAGTTTCAGGAGTAGGTTTGTTATCTTTAATTGTCGGTGCAAGTTATTATTAGAACGGTGGAGCAGAGCCGCAAACTGCTCAGAGCTACGCTACGGAGGCTAATGGGATTTTTTGGTTTCCCTCATCAAACTCATCAAATACACAATCCAACAACTCCAAAACGCTCTCGTGGACAAGTTGTGACCTGCACATTCACCACGCTATGAGCGTAGCTCTGAGCAGCTTGCTGCTCTGCTCCGCCATTCTAAAACTATCTTGCACCGACAATTAAAGGTAACAAACCTACTGCTACAGTATGACTATAGGGATTATGGCAATGGGCCAATTTGCCAAAAATGTTGAACTATCCCTTTAAGTGAGGCTGGATGAGTGATGTGAGGTTGTGGCAGACATCACAGATATGGATCAGGAAACTCACCTGTTTTTCCCAGCTTGTTTTTGTCCATGTGTCCTGATATTGACAGATTGACAGCTTTCTGAGGCAGAAGTTCACCAGAGCACCACAGCTGCTGCCTGACCACTGTGTTGTCTTGTGTGTGTGTGTGTGTGTGTTTACAGTCTACAGAGGCTCCTGCATGGAGAACATAACCACAGCTCTGGTTGTCACCTGGAGGTCCTGATTTATCCGAACCGACTGACTGGCACAAACACGATGCTTTCCAGTTGCGCCCTGCGTGCCTGCTCTCTGCCGCTCAGCAGCACGGCATTCTGGGAGGACGAGGAGGAGGAAGAGGACGAGGAGTGAGAACTCGGTCCAGAGGGAACTGGCATGAAAATGAACACATGCAGGTGAAGTTTTAAAATAAACTGTGGGTGCAATAGATCACTGACCCAGGCCAACAGACAAACTGAACTTTTGGCGAAGTCTGTGCAAAATGCAGAAAAGGTCTTGAGGCTTCATTTTCCTTATATAATATGTAAAGTACAGACTCAGTGTTTGCAGAAGATACTTTTTGCAAACAGATGCCAAGGTACAAGATGTTGTTTTTTTCAGTGTTTAGACTGTGGAAGCATCACAACAACATTAAAACTTTGTGTGTGTTTGGGTGAATAAATTATAGCATCTTTAACCAGCAGATGTGGGAGGATGGATCGGATCTGTCGGTGGTTTCATGTCTGTCGCAGGCATTGTTTTCTTATTCTAAGGAGACATTGTCGGTGTGGTGCCAATTTAGCAGAATAGGTGGTTTAACTGCAGAGGCGTTGGGGTGGATACGTGGGAGGAAGAAAGTGCAGACCTGTTGCACAACATGTACAGAGACGCACAAAGAGAAGAGATCCAGGTGCAGCGTGCAGATTTGTAAAATGTGACTTGGTTCCTGCTGCAGTTAATGACACCTCTTCCAACATTGTGTATTAATTAGCTGCACCGAGTTCCAATTAATATTTGATAACGAGTAGGACAACAAATTAAAAAACAAAAGCATTAAAAAAAACAACATAGTGATGCTGTTCTGTCTCCACACACAAAACAACAACAAAAACAACACAACACAGTGCAGCTCTGATTTGGTAACCATGGCATCCTTTTTTTTTAAAGGGATAGTTCACCCAAAATTGAAATTTCGGGTCTCGGCGTAGCAGTGCATGTCCATATAACGGTTGCAAATGGATACCAACTGTCTTCATAACAAAAAGACACACCAAAAAACATCCAAATACCTCCATGCTGCTCGTATGTAATGTCCGTCTTGTATTGAAGCTCCGAAATGTGAAATTGTCCCGGAAAAAAATAAATAAGTCTATTTTTCAAGCTTGTTTGTAACGGAAGCTCCTCTTCCCGGTTCGTCAAATTTGGACGAACCATGGTCTGTCCTTTTCCCAGTTCATCCAAATTTGACGAAGCGGGAAGAGGAGCTTCGAGAACAAGCTTGAAATATAGACTTATTTAATTTTTTTTCGGGACAATTTCACATTTCGGGGCTTCAATACAAGATGGACATTACATATGAGCAGCATGGAGGTATTTGGATGTTTTTTGGTGTGTCTTTTTGTTACGAAGACAGTTGGTATCCATTTGCAACCGTTATATGGACATGCACTGCTACGCCGAGACCCCCTGTAACTCAGAGAAGCCACGGAGGACTCTGAAACTTCTCCCAGCCCTTGAGGGGTGAGTAGATAATGAGTGAAATTTCAATTTTGGGCGAACTATCCCTTTAGTGCTTTGAACACCTTGATACATGTGGACTAATGAATAACAGTGGTTTATTAGACCTCCAGGACTCTGCAGAAAAAAAACTCAGATGTAGAAAAAGTTGTGCGTTGCAGGCTCGGCAGCAGCTGCTGAGGCCGTTCGCCTTCATTAAACACAGAAACACATAACTCACGCCACCGCTGCCGAGGTGAACCGGCTCACCCAGAGTTGCTCAGCTGTCGCCTCCCTGAGTATTAGCCTCTTTCCACAGCTGGTCCGGTCGGTTCTGAACAGAAGGAGACGGTGGTGCGCGGTTCGGCTCTTATGCAAATCAACGGGTGCAGTTTGTAAATTGTGATCACTCCGAAAGCTGCAGATCAATAGTTAGACGCACAATCCACAAACTGAGACAAAGACACACAGAGAAAATGTGTTGATTTAGCTGTGATTAAGATTTGATGCTGTTTTTGAGTTTTTAGGTTTGAGAAATGTCTCATGTAGAAAAAACAACAGGCGCATTAACTGTTAGTGGATCATTATTTTGACAATGTCTCTGATTAGCTTTGAGATACTGTGGTTTCTGTTTGCTTATTTTCATGAAGTGTTCTCTCATTTATTCTTTTATTTCATGTATTATTCATCACTAGCATGTGTAGCTACCTGTGTGAGCAGGTGCATCATAGGATGTGGTGTGTGATACAGTAGGGAAAATAAGTATTTGATCCCCTGCTGCTAGTTTTTATGGTAAGTTTATTTTAACAGAAAGAGACAGAATATCAACAAAACATCCAGAAATAATATTATAACATCATATAAAGGTTATAAATTAATTTACCTTTGATCAATTGAAATAAGGGCAAACATCAGCAGGGGATCAAATACTTATTTTCCCAACTGTATATGCACTAAGGATACATATGATTATGTCTTTCTTTGTTTTTGTTTTCATGTCTGCTCTCTTATTTATTATTTTATCCTTTGATTCCCTGATGGTTGTGGAGGTAATGCTCATGTTGCTGTGTTTGTATACTCTAAAAATCAATAGATAGAGTTTGTAAGTTTGTGTGTAAGTTTTTTTTTTTACAGGATGCTGAGAAGGATGGATTTCTCTCACTGGTTTAGTTTATTGTTTACCACAGTTACTGGATCAGAATAAACTCTGTGTCCTTTTTAAATATACGCTCTCATGGCTTTAGAGCTTAATTGTATGCTTATCTACTGTGCTGGTTCACTATGAAACCATGAAACCACCTTGGTCCTCGTCCATATGTATCTTCTAACTCTCTGGTCTCGGTCTATGGATCCTGATCTTCAGGTGGAGCCATTTCTGTGATGGTTTTCCTTTGCAAACCACAGATAGCTACTTTCTCCTGCATTTTCTGTCTGTCAATCAATCAATATGACTTGGTCTGAACTGTATTATTTTCCAGTAAGTATAAAGTCAGACCGAGGATCTGTGGTATTTCTTTAATCCTTTTTGCACTAAATTCGTATCTTCCTGGACAGAACTGGGGTAAAAACTCCCTGACAGACATTTCTCAATAATTTAGGAACAAACCTAAAACACTATCATCAGTCTCACTCCCTCCTTCTCCTCCTCTTTTCCTTTCACTGTAGATTCTCCTTGTGAATCCAAATCTGTCATCTTTCGGAAACGAAAGTGTCCTGCTTTTTTTCCCGCGGCCGGCCCGTCAATCTCTTCTGGATTCATCTGCCAAAAGGTTTGTTGTGTGGTGGTGGAGGATGTCACACAGTGTGGCGGTGTCAGGGTTACAGGGTGGATGACTGCCAGACGAACACAGCGCTCGCAGCACTGCAGTGCCCTTAAAGATAATGCATTTCCTGTGTTCGTGCAAGTGCGGGATTCTGGGAGGTGGAGGTATTTTCAGATGTGCTCTCTGAATCGCCCTAAGAGATGTTCTCGGCTCACAAAATATTCTTTTAGTTTGCTGCTGCTTTAAAATCACTGCACTGCATCACTTTAAAGTGCCATGTGATTTATGAGTGAACCTCCAAGAAAACAAAGTTGTGAAAGAAAAAAAAAAGGCTTTGCGGGTAAATACATCACAGCAAATACAAAATATATTGTCATAGCAGTTAAAGGAATGGGAACACTGTGTGTGTCTGTGTGTGTGTATGTGTGTGTTTGACTCATTGCCAACAACATTTTTTTTTTTTACCAGCATCAAATACCTGCGTTTTCCAAAGAATATAAAAGCCATACGTTACTTTAAAGGCGAACACAGCAGCTGAGCTACTGAACTCTCTCTGCAGCGACGAGAAGTAAAAATGAGACCGATTTACAATTTAAAGGTAGAGTCTGGAGTTTTGTTCGTTGCAGTTTGTAAACATAACATTCAAACTGGGCCCCTCCTCTCGGGCTCAACTGTGTAGCCTCCTGCCCCAGACAGCAGCGGTTGTCAGGACCGCAAAGGAAAGGAAATACAGTCCGAGTGAAGCGCTGGAGCCGTGGGCCGATAGCCGACCGTCACCAACACCGGGAGCCTCCAGTGTTATGTTGTAACGAGCAGGAGGTCCGTTGTGGTGAGCTGGTAAGACGGTGTTAGCGGCGGATGCTAACTGCTACCGCTAGCCGAAGTTAGCATCAAGCTAGCTCACTACAACGGCCCTCATAATCCCACTCGAGGCTGTAGTTGTCGTTGACGTGACGTCCGGGTATCCGTCCGCGGCTCCAGCGCTTCACTCAGACTGTATTTCTTTTTCTTTGCGGTCCTGACTGCTGCTGCTCTGCAAGAGAGACATGCTAGCACTCGCTAACATCCGCAACAGCTAGTGCGGCTAGCAGCCCTGAGCCCTCCTAACTCTGCTGCATGTAGCTTCACCTGAGCTCTGTCATTGGCTGGAGAGAAAACACAGACTCTCTCGCTCTCCACTCAGAAACGTCCCTGTACACAATGATGTAATAATTGTGACAGGCCTAGTTGCATGGTGATGTTATAGTTGTGTACTGATCAGCTATAATGTATTTTGTTCTATCAAGGAGTGATAGGAAGGAGGAGCAGTGTTTGTGTCGCACGATTATTTGACTGATTTGCACCTGAAGTCCTAAAAATGGAAGTTCCTCCTTGTTGTGAGAGGAAGAGAAACGAGAGAGAAAGTGAGATGAGAGATCACACAACATTTTTTTTTTTTTGGGTCTAAAAATGGCAGCCGAGTGCGCCGCCTGTCCCACAGTTTCAGAAAGCACTTATCAGACATATTGAAAGCTGCTTGCAGCTCTCTGCACGAACCCTCCTCTCTCTCCTCTCTGTCTCCTGCCACGATCCGTCTCATTCATCCCCACAAACCATCAAAGTGCTGCCCGACCACTGGGGCGCCACTGATTCACCACGAGGCTTCATGATTTTTTTTTTTTTTAAGCAAGGGAAATTAAAACCATGGACATTCAGGATAATTTGTAAAAACGATGCTCCTATCTCCCTGAAGGTGTCAGCAGCTCCTGGTCACAGACAGACTGACGGCAGCAGCTCTGCTACAGAAAACCAGCACTTTATTTATCTGGCTGCTCTTTTAAATACAGAAACACACCTCCCAGTCTGTGGCTGATCCAATCTAATGGTGTGAGTTACACTGGCATCAATGGAGCGCTGCAGGGATTATGTTATTTATTTATTTATTTTCTAGGCCAGCCCAGATGTTAGCCACGTCCCAACGGGCTCTTTACATGCACTTTTGGATCACAGCAGAAAATAATCTCTGCAGAAACAAAAGTTTATGATTCTGGTTGGTTTTGTTGAGTTGAGTTCAACAACCAGAAGTAAAAAAGCTAATTTGAGGACAAACAAAGACTGAATTTGCAGCATGTTTGCAATTCAGTTTTTGTGCATTGAGCTCTGTGGGCCACCGTAGTTCAATCATCAAACGCTGAAACCAATAACTGGTGAGCAGAAACAATCTCACACACAAACATAATGTTATTTTAGTTGAAAAACAAACAAACAAATGACTATGTGATGCCCTGTGAATGTAGAAAGTGAGACGACTAGAGACACTGGTTAACACTGGGAGTGTTTCCTATCTGGTATTGAAGCTAGGATGTGACCAGAAGGAAACCAGAAGAAATCAATTTATTTACCCAATAGGCGTAATGTGGACCTCAGGTGGCTGGCAAATTAAAAAAAACAGACCAACAACACAGTGAAAGGAGAATCAACAAATTGCAGGAAATGAAAACAACGCCTTCCTTTTTTTTTTTTTTTTCATTTATCTGGATGAAACCATGGCTGCAGAGGAGGAAACACTCGTTTTATATATGCAGCACATTGAGGAAACCAATTTGAAACAAGACATTGTTATGCAAATCTGCAAATCTCATATAACCAGAGCAGGAAAAAAAAAAAAAGAGACTTTCTCTCCGTGCGGTTGATCTACACTCACTTTACTTTTGAGCTCCAACTTTCTCCATCATCATTTAGTTGCAGAAGCGACTCGACGATGAGCAAACAAAAGGGGTTTGAAGCACTGATTGAGGAAGGAGAAGAAGGCGCCCCGCTGCCTCATGTTTCACCGCGTGATGCACCGATAAGTCCTGGTGAGCAAACATCTCTCTGTGGGGCTGGATTAACAATCAGAAATCAGAAGAGGGAGTTTCTGATCAGAATGACAGATGAGTTTCTCATCAGAAAATTATTAATACTCGCCAGACATTCAGCCTGTGCAGCGACACGGGACTTCGATGATTTCCGTTTTTGTTAAAGGGATAGTTCAACATTTTGGCAAATTGGCCCATTGCCATAATCGCTATAGTCATAGCAGTGGGTTCGTTACCTTTAATTGTCGGTGCAAGCTATTTTTAGAACGGCGGAGCAGAGCCGCAAGCTGCTCAGAGCTACGCTACGGAGGCTAATGGGATTTCTTGGTTTCCCTCATCAAACTCATCAAATACACAATCCAACAACTCTAAAACGCTCTGGTGGACAAGTTGTGACCTACACATTCACCACGCTACGAGATAATAACAGAACGTTACCAGACAGAGTTGTTTTAGAGGTAAATACAGAGACTGCTTGCTGAAAATCTGTCCCTGTAGGCAACACGCATCAGCGGTTTTGCATGAATTTCCCTCTAAAACAACTCTGTCTCATAACGTTCTGTTATTATCTCATAGTGTGGTGAATGTGCAGGTCACAACTTGTCCACCAGAGCGTTTTGGAGTTGTTGGATTGTGTATTTGATGAGTTTGATGAGGGAAACCAAGAAATCCCATGAGCCTCCGTAGCGTAGCTCTGAGCAGCTCACGGCTCTGCTCCGCCGTTCTAAAAATAGCTTGCACCGACAATTAAAGGTAACGAACCTACTGCCATAAACCTAACGGATTAAGACGATACCGATTATGGCAATGGGCCAATTTGCCAAAAATGTTGAACTATCCCTTTAAATAAAAGGAAGCACGCCAATGTTTACTGACGAAGCTTTGGACCCTTTTCTTTAGTGACAGGAAATAAGATTAATGCTGCTTATTTTCTACAAAACACCTGTGCGAGACAAACTTCCTGCACTCTGGTCACCATTGAAACAAAAACCCATAATAACCTGCCACGAAAAAAAATGGCTCCTGTCGTGGTGCTACCACCATCGGCCCAAGAGAAGCAGGTCCAGAAACCTCATTAGACATGGGGCTGCTGTCGGCCTCATTAGGTATGACAGTGGAATTTTAAACAGTGGAAGGTGCAGAGGTGGTTTCCTGTTTGGAAATTCAACAAAAATCACATTGATTTGTGCAGGAACTTCTCACCGTGCAACAACTTCTGTGCACGGAGCCACAGAAAGTGGGAGAGATTGTGGTTTTTAAGCAAATGGGGTCAGAGAATAAGAGAAATGCTTGTGGTCTGAATTCCTGCATATCCTCTTCTCTTCCCTCTCCCGAACGTCGGCGCTGCTGGACATAAATCCGGTGGCGTCGGATCGTCTAATGCGGTCGTAACTCCAAAGGACGCTGAGCTGAGAAATCTCTGGTAAAGAGGCTAATTCCTCTCAGAAAATAATCAGCTTGTTTACAAAGTCCATCCAGATTTATGGTCGCGCCACTAATACACAAGAGTAAATAGATTTTCTAGGAACTCTTCAAGCTGCAGAGATTATAGAGTTATATATATTAAAACTACACCTCAGATGTTATGTGTAGCTCTTTATAGACAACTTTCCAGAGTCTAAATATTCTTCTTTGTTTACCCAAACTTCCAACTGAATCCAACATGGTCCAACGTATCTCTGAGTTATTTTTTTTCCCCCAACGTCTCGTCTCAGTGTCTCCTGTGGGAATCACACCGAATCCCAAATTGCTCCTGATTTCCATCCAGCACCGTGCGTGTGAGACGTTTACTGCCTCAGTGTGTGGGTAAAAGCCTTGGCTGCAGCCTGTTCCAGTATCTTAAGCACACAGCAGGTCAAACAGAGGTGGCTGCTGGTGAGTTCAAGCCAAGGCACATGTGGTAGAAGCATTTCCATAAAGGTTAAAACCTAGTTTATCAGTTAGACGACGATAAACTCATTGAACTCACTTGAAAATGTGAATCCATTTAACCACAAGATCACTTCGTCTTTCCATTAACCAGGTTCTGCCGCTACAGGCAGAGTCTGTATTGTGTTATATCGATGTAGTAAATATTAATTCATCCAGACATTCTCATTACGCTGATTAAAACAAAACTATTTATATTCTAATTTAAGAAGGGCATTACTGTTGCTCTCTGAACGCAACTCAGTGCATCAGTGTAATTTCAGCCAGACAGAGTTGATATAACCTGTCCTCCTCCTCCTCCTCCTCCTCCTCCTCCTCGCTGCGACTTGTTTGCAGTTAGCGATGGCGCTCGTCCTGGATCGGTAAAAAACATTGGCAGTAAACATAATCAGGAAGCAATTACATTTCCTCTAATGCAAATTGGCAAAAGCAAATCAGCGGTATAGGAACATACTTTATTTCGAGACACGGTTGGTGGAACAGTCTCCTGTTAATAAGGATTATAATTTCTCTGTATACGGCCAAAACAAAGTGACAAAATGAAGTGCATTTTCTCATCAGTGTGTGTGTGTGTGTGTGTGAGAGAGAGAGAGTCTGGCTCATACGCTTCCACATCTGTGTAGTTTATCCTCAGCCTGTGTCTGCGCCAGAATTGGTCCAGATATCGAAAATGCAGCCGGCAATCAAGCTGCAAGTGGGCCAGAGCCGGAGCTGGGCCAGAGCCGGGCTGTGGTAACTACCGGGCCAGCAGCGATACAAGCATGTGGGCCAAGTCTGGGCCAGATGTAAAACAGGAGCCCATCAGGAAACAGCAGGGTTCCCACTTTTCCATTTTCCAGTCATGGAAAACACATGGAAAGTGGGGAAAACAAAGTCAAATATCCTGGAATAGCTTCAGTTGTCCTGGAAAATTATTTACCACATCAGCTACCGTAGCTCTATTTGCCGTTTTCAGACCTCATGAAGGATTTATTTTTTTTAAAAAGTGCCTAGTGAGAAAACTAGAGATTGTGAGTTGATGAGTTTTTCCAGTATTGGACGCCATGTTTGTGTTGTTCTATGATAAATTCATAGGAATTTCTAGGGATGCATAGCTACTGTAAGAGATTATTGCATAACTTAGAGCCATAGACTGCACATCCTTAAAGGGATAGTTCACTCAAAATTCAAATTGCACTCATTATCTACTCACCCTCATGTGGACTAAGGGCTGGGAGAAGTTTCAGAGTCCTCCGTGGCTTCTCTGAGTTACAGGGGGTCTCGGTGTAGCAGTGCATGTCCATATAATGGTTGCAAATGGATACCAACTGTCTTCATAACAAAAAGACACACCAAAAAACATCCAAATGTAATGTCCGTCTTGTATTGAAGCCCCGAAATGCGAAATTGTTCCAAAAAAAAATTAAATAAGTCTATATTTCAAGCTTGTTTGTAGCGGAAGCCCCTCTTCCTGGTTCGAATTTCACATTTCGGGGCTTCAATACAAGAGGGACATTACATACGAGCAGCATGGAGGTATTTGGATGTTTTTTGGTGTGTCTTTTTGTTACGAAGACAGTTGGTATCCATTTGCAACCGTTATATGGACATGCACTGCTACGTCGAGACCCCCTGTAACTCAGAGAAGGCACGGATAACTCTGAAACTTATCCCAACCCTTAGTCGACATGAGGGTGAGTAGATATGAGTGCAATTTGAGTTTTGGGTGAACTATCCCTTTAAATCAGACTTCTGGGGCTGGGAGAGGAAGAAACATAGAAACAAAAATGTACAAATTAAGGTACAACTGTCGAAAAGAAACACTTCTCCAAAGCATGAACGGGACAGAGGATGTAGAATGACACGTCTGTCAGACTGGAGCCGCAGAAAATGTCCCGGAAAAGTCCTGGAAAATGATTTCAAGAAAAGAGTGGGAACGCTGAAACCAGTCACTGCTGCAGCTCCTGCTGACATGTCTCTATTTCTTTACCTGTCACTCAGCACCACTCCTGTTATCCCTCCGCTTCCCCCTCTCCTACCCTCTTACTCCCTCCACAGGCACTAATTAAAAATACACTTTACATATTAACAAATGTCACTCCAGCTCGTGGACGTGCCTACCCTTTCTCCCTCTCTAATTACCCTCCATCTGCCCGTCTGAATTCCTCCATCTTTCGCCGTCGCCTTTGCATCTTTTATCAGCTGATGGAGAGAGAGAGAGCGAGTGCCTGTCTCCTCGCTCACACACATGCACGCACACACACACACACACACACACACACACACACAGCTCCATCTCTTTGCAGAAAGAACAATGGGAATTGGAGCCATTTCAGCGCTACATAATTCATCGTGACCTGGCTTGTGCTCTTGTTAGACACCTCCCTCTGGTTCTCCTGCTCCTGCTTTTAATTTTTACATCTTTTTTTCCTTCCTCCTGTCTCACTGTATTTGGTATATTTTGTGTTTTTTTTGTGTGCATGCTACAGTGATGGACACAGTAGGACTAAAACGCTGCCATGCAAACACACTTGTACTGTGTTTTGTCTGTTTTTTTTTTGTTGCATTGCTGTGAGGGAGCATGTGTAGTATATAGTGTGAGGGAAATGTTGCAGGAATCCTTTCTTGGAGTCTCCGACATTAAATATTCCATCAGAAGCTGCTCTAGTTGCCACAGCACTGCTGGGAACGAGGCCCGACTAGCGCTTCATCTGCAGCACAGCGCCGGCTTCTTACAGGCCCAGTGTGGACGCCTCTTAGGAGCTACAAAGAGCCACATGCTGAATGAAAACTGTAATTATCCGTGGATGAGGCGTTATTAAAGTGGACTTAAAGATCTCTTTGTTCGCATCCCAGTGTTTGCTTTGACTGATGGACGAGTTTCGCTTGTGTTATTGATAAAAAAAGATAATAATTTCTCTGCGCTAGTTGTTTTTCTAAACCTTTTCATTTTTCACTCTCCATGTTCTTGTTGTCTCTTTCTCTCTCTCCCTTTTTGTTTTTTTTGCCTTTGATGGCAATTACACTGCAACAGCTACAGCTCTTTATTTATTTTTTTCCCCCCATCTCTCTCTCTTGCTCTCTTTTCCTCTGTGACTCCCGGGACTCGGCTGCTTTGGGATGACAGTGGGGATGTTTTGTTAGAACATCTTAGCATGTGAGATAAGTGGCGTCTCAACAAGCTCCTTCTCCACTTCAGCTGCTCATTCATTCACGCTCCAAATCCAAAGTTTCATCGCTCCGTTATCAGCCACGGCCGCCTTCTTAATTTATCCCAGCCCGCCTTTGTTATGTCACTCTCTTGTCACCTAAACCAACCCCCCCACACCCACTCCCACCCCCAACCCCCAGCCTCCACCTCCCTGCTACCTTCATTACTGCTGCTTTGCCACTTGCACAGAAAACGATGTTAAACTGCGACGATGCCTCTCTCCTAAACGCGTTATGTAACGTTTGCCTCGTGAAAAATGTAGGAAAACATAGTTAGATTGTTAGTGCATGTTTAAGAGAAGGGAAATCTTTTCTTTTTCTTTCTTTTTTTTTGCACACCTGCTCCTCCATATCACAGTCTTACCTTTTTAAAACAACGAGGAAGTGAATCTGGGTCAGGATGGGCCTCTGTGGTGCCGTGCTTCTCCAGAAGAGATTTCACAAACCTCCTCTCTGCTGCTGCTGGTACTGTAGGAACGGAAACGGGGACAACTCCAAGGAGATAATGAGCATTACTGTGTGTGTGTGTGCATGTGGGTGTGTGTGTCGTTTATGAAAATATATTATACCTACAACTTGACCTAACACAGAATTCAGCTTCACTAACAACAACAAAAAAAATCATCATGAACTTTTCCGAAACTGGTTCATTATATTTGTGATATATTATTATTATTATTCAAAGCAGAGATGCAACACAGACAGGAGTATGAGGTGTGTGTGCGTACGTGTGTTTGTGTGTTTGTGGACAATCAAGTTTGCATTTGGGGAGCGTGAGCCCCCTCTCATTTGGATTGTCAGACTATTAACGAAGTATGTGGAGAGGCTCTGTTCCATTAGAGCCACACTGCCAAGAGCCGGTGACTATAATTACACACTAATTTAGCCTCCAATCCAGAATAGAAAAGACAGAGGGATGAGCAAAGTGAAAGAGAGAGAGAGAGAAGGTGGGTTATAAAGAGTCATGGGCAGAGGGAGGAGGAGGAACACAGGGAGATTTTTGGTAGCGAGGATCAATTAGTCCACAACATCACAAACAGATTTGGAAAAAAAAAAATACAAAAATAAAAGTTCATTAAAGGAATAACTCAACATTTTCAGGAACATGCTTTTTCACTTCTGTGAGTTACACGACACCAGTGGACAAAATGATAAGTTGTGTGTTTATTATAGTCTTAAAGGGATAGTTCAACATTTTGGCAAATTTGCCTATTGCCATAGTCATAGCATTATTCATTATCTTTAATTATCAGTGCATGTTGTTTTGAGATCAGCGGGTCAGAGACGTGAGCTGCTCAGTGAACACAATGGAGCTGAACAGTACAGGTCCCCTGTCCCTCATCAAACTCATCAAATACACAATCCAACAACTCCACAACACTCTGGTGGACAAGTTGTGACCTGCACATTCACCACGCTATGAGATAATCATGTAATGTTACGAGACAGAGTTGTTTTAGAGGTAAATGCAGAGCCGGAACTACATTCCAGACATGGCTTCTGGTTGGAGTAGTTCCAAGTATTTGCTTTGTGTGTCGTAATGTTACACAATTATACATGATTATTTCATTGCGTGTCCACCAGAGCGTTGTGGAGTTGTTGGATTGTGTATTTGATGAGTGTGATGAGGGACAGGGGACCTGTACCGTTCACCTCCATTATGTTCACTGAGCAGCTCACGTCTCTGACCCGCAGATCTCAAAACAACATGCACCAATAATTAAAGGTAATGAACCTACTGCTATGACTATAGGGATTATGGTGATAGGAGAATTTGCCAAAAATGTTGAACTATCCCTTTAATTATGGTGCCAGTCCTGTTTTGGATGCAGCAAACACACTGAGCCCGTTGTGACTCTCCTCTACATCATTGATAACATCAGTGTTTACTGTTTGCTCTCTTTACACCACACACCACCACTGCCCGACACACTGATAAAACATCTCGGGGCTTTTTATTGTGAAGCAGGTGGTAGATTTATTTGATATTGTGGTTTGGGGGCTAAAAAAGAAGAAAAAAAAAAGAAATGAAAAGAGCATTTTGCCTTCATGAATCTATAATTTAAACAGATTCTGCTTCATTGTGCGGCATTTGTCCCCAAAACAACCGTCTGGTTTGGTTTCCAGCCGAGCTCTGAGGCGCTCGATAACACGGCGCTATCACAGAGGCTTAATAGATGATGAGACCTTCAGGTTTTTTTTATCTGGCAGCGACAGTCTCATGAAAAATGGATGTCTGGGTGGGCAACGAGACGAGGACGGGACTCAAGAGTTGTCTTCTTCCCCACCCCCTTGAGCTGGAAAGCTATATGTATGGAGGTGGGCAGGGGTCAGTGAGCAGTATGAGGGGAGGGGGTCACTCACTCGGCCCGGAGGTGTCAGGCTGGACCGAGGGCTCGGTTGTTGTCGGAAGCGCTGGGACAGATCTGCTCGGAGACACCGCGGCGACCGGAGCGTCCTCCCTGACAGGAGGTTAACTAGATTCAGATCTGTGGCTGCTCAACCTGAGGCAGACAGAGATTTTCTCTTTTCTCCTCCATCGCGCTGATATCTCCTCCCTTTTTTTCTCTTTTTTTTTCTTTTCTCCCAGTGTAGCGACTGTAATAATCTCTTTTTGATTCCAAACCCTTCAGTGTTTTCTCTCCGTGTTTATCCAGGCTGCCAGTCCTCCTCTAAATTTAGGTTTTTTGGAGGATTTTTTTTGTTTTTGTTCAAAGTAGTCATCATGCTTCAGGGAGACAAGTGCCCTTAGTTGTGTATACACTATGAAATTTATACATTCTCCTCCATCTCCATGTTGCTGTGTGTGTGTGTGTGTTTGGCTCGGGCTGAGGATGGACACTTTGCACTCTGCTGCTGTTATTATTTCCAGGCTGCTAATGGCACCACCGTGGAAGGGAAAGTGCTTATTAAAAAAACTAAAAGGCAGCTCTGATATCCAGAGGCGTTATTGTATGAGTTCTGAGGAGAGTAAAGCTCTGTACACGTTATAGCCTATCGTCTTCTTCTTTTTAAAGTGGAGCTTTGTATTTCTGAATGAATGTTTCTGTTTCTGTTAGGACACGAATAGCCTCTTTAAATACACACAGAAACACACACACACACGCATGAGTTATTTCTGTGCATAAATCCCTGAGGTGACTTAACACCTTTGTCTCCTCAGCTGCACCACCCACACCTGAAGTCACACTTTTTAATAGGTCTGTGCATCCAAAACTCCAGTTCCCTTCCCAGTTAAGGAGGTACAGTATGGCTCTTTAAAAAAAAAAAAAAAAAAAAATGTGCTGCAGCTTCAGTCTGAGTCTAATCACACTGAGTAAGGGAAGGTGGCACTAAAATGTGCTGAGGATCCTTCACCTGCCTGACATAGTCATAAATGTGCACAGAGATTAAGTTATTAGTCATAGTCAACAGTAAAAGTCGTCATTAAGCAGAAAGTGGCTGTGTTATTATGATATATTTCTCATCGTTGAGTCACAAATTCACAAAATTTGGATTAAGGTGGAGGAGATTTTTATATCTAGTTTATATATTTAAGATTAAATTACAAGCTATTAGGAAACACTGCAAACTTCCTTCTGAAGTGTTTATTTAAGTATTTATTGGCTGCTGTATTAATTGGGTTGTTTAACATCTTGATTAGTACTGGAAAACTTTTAATTGTTTTTAAATGCTTTATTTGCTGTCTTATGTTGTTTGTGTTTCAGGCTGTCTGTAATGGATGCATCATGCATTACACTTTTTTACTTCACAATGACCTCCCTGAACCTGATTCAGTTGGTTTTTGAACTTACAAGGTACAAACTTACAATGTGATGTGTTGTTGTAAACTAAATTGAAGTTTCATGATTACAAAAATTCAAGTCCAAGCCCCCCAAAAAACAGAACTTTAAGTTCTTATCCATTTTCATGGAAGCTGAGGTTATCTTGTACAACCTTTTTGTTTTTTGTTCTTAAAAAGTTCTCTGTAAACATGGCACTGTTTCAAGAAATGTAGACCTGCGTACACACGAAACCACAGAAACGGCTCTATACTGTACAACAGGCCTGTACGTGGTGCTGTAACGCTGCCATACGCATACACCAATGCATGGCCATAACATGTGCACACTGTGTACAAACATGTTGTTGTTCATGGCCATTTGATGCTCATTGTAGAAGTAGAGTAGTCTCTTGTAGTCCGCCATTGTTGTAGATATGTGACGTCTAGTGCTGGGGCTGAAGTGAGAGAGGTGGCGCTATGTCGTCATCGTTGTGTATTACTTGTATGCACAAAAATGCAAAGTGTGGCATTTTGAGATTTATTCACTCCAGGACCCATTTTCCCAAAAAAAAAAAATATATATATATATATACTGTATATATATATTTTTTTTAGGGCTCCCAAAACGAAACCTTTTACAGATATACTCCTAAACCTCGCTCCACATTACTGTATTTATTACCTGCAATAGATTCAGTTCAGCCCACTCTCCAGTCAGAGAAGCAGCAGGAGACACTGAGTAATGTAGTAATGTGACCAACCACACTACACACACACACACACACACTGTGACTACACACACATATCTCCACTCCTGCGAACCAAGTGATGTGCATGTAAGATTAGAGCTGTGCAATGGTTCAGAAAATGGAGTAACCAGTGTAGGTGGAGAATCTTCACAACAGCAGCAGCAACATCACTGAGCTGCTGCACCACCTGCACAGGAACACACCTGTTTCATCCGGCCTCTCGTTCCCTCGTCAAATCCATCCCGATCTGCAGAATCTTTTTGTTAAAATCTCTTGGTATTTCTTAGAAACTGTTTTTTTTTAATATAAAGTTTAATTAAATCCTCTCTTCCCAAGGTGGATGTGCTTGCGGAGCAGTGGATGGAACCAAACTGACATGCCTCCCATTTAGATACCACTTCTCTCTGTGTGCGAGTCAGAGATCTGCTATTACTAATTCATGGCGTCCAAGGGAATCGTTCCCAAACTAAAAAAGACAGGGTGAGTGGAAATAGCTATGCGTAGCCTTGAGAGAGGAGGTGTGTGTGTGTGTGTGTGTGTGTGTGTGTTAGGGGTGGGGGTAACCTCATCTGTACCCACAACCATGTCGTGCAGAACAAAACCCACTGCAGTGCACAATTCAACACAGCTGCGGTGGCGATGATTATTGTAAACCACCGGGTTTGGAAATGTTGTGTAAACGCAAATGTGTGCGTGCGCCGGCCCAGTCTACACACACACACGCCACCGACGAATTATCATGATTATAACATGAAGCATTTAGAAGCTGCGTGCGTGCGCCCTCTTCCTCCATTTGTACCATTATCATCAAACTGCTGTGTGGTAATGGCGCCGTCACAGTCGAAGCACAACAGTGACAGAAATTATGTAAAAAGCCAAAAATGAGGAATCCAAAAAAAAAAAGAAAAACATGATGGTACACGAAGAAAAAAGCCCTCTCACAGTTCACAGGAAGGAGAAAAGCCGTGTTGTGGTTTGTTGTTTGCCAACACTCTGCTCTCGTCCTGACCTACATACAGATCACATCTGCCTCAGCATCAGCAGCAGGAAGTGTTGCCACGCCGACACCGTCTCTCGGTGTCAGGAGTGTGATCGTGATGGTGTTAAACGCATAATCTGTTGGAAAGAGATCTCTTCTAATTCTTTTATGGCTTTTTGTGCACAACACAACACTGCTGCACCCCTCCATGTGTCAATCTACAACGAGCCGTGTTGTCACGCTGCGTTCAGAGCACAGCCAGGGGTCTTAAAATAGCACTACACCAATTTAGCATTGGATGGAAAAGTGAGCGTTGCATCGCCACCCCCCCCCCCCCCACCCCGAAATAAGTTTTAAAAATGCACAATCACCCGGGGATGAGACGAGACGGATCCATTTTACCCACTTTGCACAGCGGCTAACAGCTCACTCTTTCTCCCCTGTGTGTGTGTGTGTGTGTGTGTGTGTGTGTGTGTGCTGTAACTGTGATGACATCCCTCCCTGCTGTCATGTGTGTGTGTGTGTGTGTGTGTGTGTCCTCAGTACGAACCGAAAGCAGCCTCGACTGGCAGTGTAGCAGGATTACATCATCATCTAAAAAACACTCCCAGAGTTTGGTTTAGGAAAGTTATTAGTATCAATAATGATCCATCAGAACCAGAGATAATGTCTTTTATATTCCATGCATTTATAATTCCTCATATTCTTTGGTTTATTTTATGTTACCCACAATGCATCCCAAATACCAGCAGCAGCCTCAGAGATTCAGCTGTATAGGCCTGTAGCTGCTAATGTAGACACGAGCAGGACGATCGATTAATGCTAATTGATTCACGACTCGCTAACGTGTCATCAGAGATTTGAATAATTACTGACCTCATCAAACACCAACATGTCGACATGAATGAGTGTCACTGAGTTTTCTGTGTCTTTTGAATTTCATGTTGTAAGATTATGGATGATGGTGTTGACTGATGTTTAGTATGTTGATATATTTATGTTTAATGAGGAACATTTGGTGTAATTTGCTTGGCTGAAAATGTCCTCCGATTATCTCTATTTGAAATATGAATTGTGTTTTAATTTGTAAGTATATAACATCATTTAAAATAGGACTAGTAGTAATTTGTTTGGGCAAAAGAGCATCATTAACACAGCATGTGACAACAAGACTCCTGCACCAATAGACTTAAAGCTGTACAGAAAAGAACATTGAATTTGAGCCCACTGTGGGTCCTAACATTAGTGTAATAACTCATCTATCAGACGATGTAGGCCAAACTTTGTGCAAAATTCTATTTTTGAGTAAATCCGGGATGAAAGTGTGGTATTTTTTTTTCGCATTGGATAATGCAGGCGCATGGATTATACGTCGGCCTGCTCACGATTCACCAGCCACTGATATTGGATCAGTCATCCGTCAATCAAACGTCTGAGACACACACACACACACCGAGCTCGGTCTCGCCCCAAACATTGAATATCCCGCCCGCTCGATAACGACCAATCAAATTTGTTTTCCTTACTCGGGTAAACTCGTGTTGCAGCTCATGACAACTCGGCGCGACAAACAGGACAAACGGCCATTTCTGTACACCTTTAAAAACAGGCAAACAGCACTTTCAACACACACAGGTACAATAATTATACCTGTGCAATATGCATTTCCTCCTGGCTACTACTGCACTATAATGAACTCTGGTTTGTATGTGCAAATTCTGCAAATAAACGTATGCGTCTGTTTTTTGTTTTGTTTTTTTATGGCACCCCCGGGGGGGTCACTCAACCAAACCTTCTGCGTTGGACTCCCCTCGTCCCCCCAGATGATATATCCAAGTTTGGAGAAATTTGAAGAAATTTGAATTTTTGGTAAAAAAAACCCCCAAAAAACCTCTTTTTTTAAAAATACTTTTAATATTTATATTTGAGAGTAATAAATAACCGTTATAGATACAAACAGCAAAGACGAGCAAAGTAAACCAAAAAACAACAACGACGACAACAAAACACTGACATATTTCACATATTCTTGATCAATGAAAACATTTTTGACAAATGTTTTCACTTTAGTCTGTCTTGGGCCGGTCCAATAATTTCACCGTGCACAGCGGAGGCTCATGGGAAATGTAGTGTGAAAACACTTTTCTTTCCGAAACTCCTTGTCACTTTAACTTTTCATTTCATTGTCAGAAAGGTTCAAAATGATCCTATACAGGGCTAGATCAGAAAAACAAAATGAGATCAACAACATAGAAGTTCTCAGCTACTTTGTAGTCAATCAAAACAAACTTTGTGATGATGATAGACACTCTCGCACCTGATTCCAAATGGTAATTTAGTGCCATTTAGTGAATCTGTTATTTGCTCCATACCTAGGAGATTTAAAAAATTAGAAACCATCATTTCTATAGAGAAATATTTTGTTCTGTGAATTTTCCAATTTGACAAAATCATCCTTTTGGCAGCCAGAAAGGCTGGACCATCTTTCTTTCTTTCTTGTCTTGTTTTCAATTTTACAGCCCTGTGTCCCAGCAGACACTGCACTCACTAATTTCATTGTTTTTTTCTCATACAGTGGCGGCAATATTGGTTTTCTAAATATTGTAATGTGTGTCTCTTTGCAAATGTTTGACTAATCTTGTAAATTATTCTAACTAATTTTGAAAATTCAATTTTTTGTTTTGTTTTGTTTGTTCGTTTGTTTTATGTTTATGTGACTATGTGTTGAAACTATGTGCTGTCATTCTTGGCCAGATCTTGGATCTCAATGGGACAAACCTGGTTAAATAAAGGTTATAATAATTATAATAATCTTTCTTTGTGAACCATGGCCATGGATGGATGGCCATGGTTCCTGGTGGTTTTGTGGCTCCAGTTTGAACCTTCAGATCCATAACAGTGCAGTGTTTTAGATTCAGTTTGGTTTAGATTTTGCCTTTTTTACCTGTGCAAAGTCTTTGCTGCTCAACTAAAGGGTTTTGTTACTTGAACTCAAACATGCAGTGTGCCATCTTAGACCACTTGTTGTTGAAACGCTTGATTCTGTCGTTCCTCTTGCAGGTTCGTTCATGCCTCAGAGAACACGTATGAAGCATATTTTATTCGGTCTACCTACCCAGAAGGTAACAGTAGATAGTAACCCTCCTGGCTGCAGGTTTGTGGCTGAGACACAAGGTTTCTGTGACTTCACCTATTCAGCTCAGCTTTTATGAATTTCTGGAATAAAGCAGGCTGTAATGATGCACAACAACAGAGGGCTGGGTAAATACACTGAAAACCAGCTTACACCGTCACCTTGGGAGGTTTTTGTACAATGGCGGCATAAATTTTCTAACACATCCCACCCCCTCCCCCCCAAAAAACAAAAAACAAACAAAACCTCCAAAATTATTACACTCTTAAATGGATGTGACAGAAATCCCAATTTGTAAAAACCAGTACACAACAAGACAAGACAATAAGCAGGAGTGTAAATAACACACTGTGACACAGCCTGGGTCTTTCTGCTCCATTGTTTCCTTTCCAGACCAAGACTGTAATCATGTCTGGAGCAGCAGATGTGTCTTATTAGAGGTGTTTTAGTGCAGATTACACATCTGTTTCAGTGTATTAGATACTCCCCTCTCTCAACCCCACAGCAATCCTCTGTTTATTTTCTAACTCAAACACACATCAGAGTTGTTTTTCTTGCTGCAGAGTTATTAGAAATGTAAAGTCACCTTCCTGTGTGCTTCTCTCTCTCTCTTTTATCACATCTGTTTATTTTTCCGTCTTTCTTTCTTCACCATCTCATAGTTGTGATTGATGGGCAGTAAAACCGAAAACCATCAAACACACACTTTAAAAAAGAAAAAATCTAATGCCGACTTTTCCCGCATTACTGGAGATGTCTGTGTTTCCAGGCGGTGTTTGAATGCAACATTTCCCTTTCCCCCGGTGTCACCTTATTTATGTACTTTTTTTTATTTTGCATTTCAAACATGGCTGAGCATCAACAGAAATAAAACATTAGATGTCACAGTCATTTGCCTCTCACTCACCCGGTGGCAACAGCAGCAGAATTTAAACAAAGTAAAGAAAAGTAAAGCTTCCTTCAGAAATAAATGGAGCAGTGTGAATGAGCTGCTGAGAGTTACTGGGATGTTGTTGTGGGGCTATAGGTCATTATGACTTCTAGATGCATTTTGTTTTTATGCGACATCTAGTGGCCGCAGTGATTATGACAGGCAGTTTATGTTGTTGTTATTCGCCAAAAATAACTTGTGTCTTATTGGAACCATGACAACTAAAACATATACTGTATGTGTAGTTATTTTAACCCAGATCATGACATTTTTTCCCCCTTAACCTAAGAAACGCTGCTGTGGATGCAGTCCCAGGTGTTGCCATAGTGATGGAAATCAAAGATGGCTAAACATCATTTATCTCTTCTACTTCAGTAAACTAAGGTCGCTCTTGAACGCTTATTTATAATGTGTCTGGTAAAGTCCTAGAGCACTTGATGTGTGATTTAGAGGACACATTTATATATAAATATATAAAAAATATAAAATATAAACATTTATATATCCTCCTCACTTGATATTAACTTGTCCTCTCTAAAGCATATATCAGGTGCTTTAGGACCATTTTACCAGACATATTATAGCAATATTTACTGAATGTTGCTGGATCTGTGGGCGGCACGGTGGAGCAGTGGTTAGTAAGAAGGTTCTGGGGTTTCTTTTTTTCTTACTTTTCTTTATTAGGATCCCCATTAGCACCTGCGCCATCATCGGCTATTCTCCCTGGGGTCCGACATACACACAACATACACATAAACATTCACACTTACACATACAGTACATGCATACATTTATACATGACACAACAAGAACAAACAACTACAGCTCCCTCATAATAAACAAACCACAGAAAAAAAATCTGATTGCCATCATTTGACAGGCACCACAGACATCACCATTTCTCTACACTCGGATTTCATTCTATACTTCAATACCTTAAATAATCTAGTATAATACACACACAAAAGTAAATAAAAAAATAAATCACATTAACTGTCTGAAGTGACCGCAACCATGCACTTCAAGTCCCATACACATATCCACTCCAAAAAAAAAAGGGTACAACCACAACTCCATTCAAACTGTAAACCAGTCCTCTTTAATATGTTCTATGACAGGGGTTCTCAACTAGTCTCACTCTGGGACCCACATTTTCCCATGGTCATTAAGTCGCAACCCACTTTTATAGAATTCAAACCAAGGTTGTTGTTTTTTTAAACCTTTAAAAACTCATTTTGCTCTTTATTGAGCAAAGTGCATGAATGAAACTGAAGAGGACCATGCCACTCCGTGTACGGAAGTGAATAAAAAAATACCAAACTGCACAAAATGGAGACAAACAAAACAAGATTCACTGCATTCAGGCCACATTAATAAGAAAGTGAGGAGGACCATTACAACTGCATGTGTTCACGTGACGCGTGCCTTTCAATATAAGTTATTTTTCAAAATAATAGACATGTCCAACATCAGATGTGCATTAAATATTATTTACTTTTTTGACCAGCTGTCCGCGACCCATCCAGAACGGGTCCGCGACCCACCAGTTGAGAACCACTGTTCTATGAGACTATTCTAAGAGATACTGTTTTAACAGCGTTTTAAACCGATCTTTGTTACTTTCATGAGCAATATGAGCTGGTAGAGAATTCCAGGCAACCATAGCTCTGTACAGAACTGTTCTTTGTATTGTTTGATTTGATTCCTGAGCCTTTCTGAGTGGCATTTGCATGTTCTCCCTGTGTCTGCATGGGTTCTCTCCAGCTTCAGTGTATAGACGATAGCTGGATGTGTATCAGTCTGTGATTTCAGCACCACGGACAGCGCTCTGCTTCCATCAGTACAGAGCACAGTTGGGTTTTGGGCTGGAGAGGGAGGGAGGCAGGTGAACAACAGTTTTCTACATTGTGGTCTTCTATGGGAAGTGGGGGGTTAGCATCGCCCCCCCTCCCTCACCATAACACCCACTGGAACATGAACCTGCATGCCTCGACCTCTATACTCACAGAGTTCACCTGTCAGCATCTTGAGCAGCGGCATGTCTATGAATAAACAGGGAAATCTGTCAGTGTAGCATCTTTAATCTTTAATATATACACTCATAAGCCAAAGCTAATGACATTACACTGGAATATTAATGAGAAAAGAGCATGAGATATTGTAAAAAAAAAAAAAAAATGTAATAAGCCTCTAACTCTTAGACATCTCCAGTAGATTGAGAGCTGGGCTACAACAGTAGGAGGTGTCAGCACTGGATTTATGCTCTCCACCTTGTAAAAGCTGCAGCTCTGTTGCTCTACAGGAGCATTGTGGAGTCTGACAAAAGCCTGTGATGAACTCTAATGATGTTCTCAGAGTCATTTTTCTTAAAAAGAAAGAAAGAAAGAAAGCCTGCATTGTAAACCTGGGGGATGTGGAGTTTGAAAGAGAAATGTGTCGCATTGTGAGAAATGTAGAAGTCCTGGTGTTGTGGAGTTTTGACCCGTACAGATATGAGGTTTTGAAAGTTCTGACCAATTCAGCCTGAGAATAAATTGCTTTTTTTTTTTTCTTTTGTTTTTCATTCGATATCTCATTCAGATTGTGGGTAAATTACCTGCACCCTGTGCCTCTTTTCTTCTCCTCCTCTTTCTCTTCATCCATCCAACACCACTGACTGCTGACAAAACGTCCCGTGTCCTTTACTAATAAGCTTCAGCTACCGGCACACAGCGGATCCTGCTGTCAATCATACACGAGTGCCGAGCCTGTAGCTGCTCAGAAGCTTTTTCCTCCCTAATACGCCCTCAAGGACTCTTTGTCGATTTAAGAAGAAGAAAAAAAACATCACTATACATTTAGACGGCATTTTAACTGCAGGAAAGATGAGTATTGAACTGGAAACTATCTTGTTAGTGCAATACTAAAGCTGCATTCATGCATAATATACTGTAAGAGACTAGTTGCCTTAAAGTTTTAAATGATAGTGTTGTATCTCCTCATCCCCTCCATTGTATATCATCAGGCCATATTCAGTTTTAATCACAGCCCCCATAGAAGCTGTGTTTGCACTCTTTCATGTCCTTGTGATTGGTGACACAGAGTGACAGTGGGGAGGTTTGCTTTGTCCTGTCGCTGAATGGGAAACCACTGAGTGTTTACCTTCTTTCATTCGCTGCGATAAAGAGCAACTATTGCTCCGAGCAGGGGAACGATATGTTCTACAGAGCCAGAGGAGATTAGATAAGAGTCTGTCTTCAACTTCTTTAATGTCAGCTTTATTATTATTAAAGGTCCTGTATTGTAGGAAGTGAGATTGCCCCGTCTTTTGGTTATAAAGCAGGTCGAGGTGCTGTATTAATACTCTGAAAGTATCAAAGCGCTCGGTCCATAGATAAACGCACACAGAGAGATTCAGAGAACGTAGGTCAGCACTTCTATTAGAGCTAACCTAGACCCCAGTGTGCGCTGGTTTTTATTGTATTAACTTTATTAACAACACAACTCCAAGGAAATTTTGCACAATTATTGGATGTATCACTTGTTTCATTACTTTCTGAGGGAGATATACAAGACTTAAAGGGATACTTCACCCAAAATCAATAATTCACCAATCATCTATTCACAGATTTTCATGTAATGGCAGCGGATAGAGTTCACTTTTGAATTGTCCAAAACACACACTATGAAACATCCAGATACCTCCATACTGCTCGTCCGTACTGACCCAAGTGTCCTGAAGCCACCACATGAAAAAGTTGTTCAGAAAAAATTAAGGTGATCTCTGTTTTTAGCCTTGTTGTAGCAGTAGCTCCCAGTGGCTGCACGAGATTTGTTCTTCCATGTTTACATCATACATTCAATGGTTTACAACGACCAACGAACATCTCACAGCAAATCTTGCGCATGTGCACAAACATAAACAGAGCCTTCCTTCCTGGGCATGACGGTGAGTAGAAACCTGTTGAATTATTGATTTTGGGTGAAGTATCCCTTTAAATAAAGGAATCCAAAAACACAGGTGAATGGAAAATTAGGTCATTTGTTGAAACGCTTTTAAATGCAAAATGTCTCCAAACAGAAAAGAAAGTATGAACAAATAGGTCGACAACACAGAAATAAGAAAATCCAAAGGAAAGATCCATGCACTCAACGCAAAATAAAGCAGGAAACACACGATAAACAGTCAGTTAATTAGAAGAGAGGATTAGAGATCAGCACAAATCTTTACTGATGAGTTTTTCATGCATAAACATATAAATATATCTTATTATAATCAGAAGGTGAGGGGAGGGAGAACAGTCAACAGTCTGTTTCCTGCTTTATTCAGGTAAACAAATAGGGTATCCTAGAGGTCAAAGGGCACGGTGTTAGGTTAAGAATGAGGATTATCAGAGTTTGGGACTAATCAGCGTCATTTGTTTTGTCATCTTAAAAAAGTATCATGATAAGATGCAAGACTGCCTCCTCTCTCGCCCTCTGCACACGTCCTTTGTGATTTACTAATTCATTCGACGAGACATCCCTCATTCTTCCCTCGGGTGTCATGGAGGAAACTCTCTCCGTCGCTTCTCCTCTTCACCGTGTTGTTTACACTGTTTCCTGCTGCAGGAATGTGGCCTGACAGCTGAAGTGTTCCTCCACCTACAGAAAACAGGGGCGTCCTTGGATTATGCCTGCAGGGAATTTTAATAAACTGAAATATGCCAAAGTGCAAGGACTTTTCAGACAGCCAGCAAAGAAAAAAACATGTAAAAATAAAGACAAAAAGAAAGCCGACGATCTAATAGATGCAGCGCGGCGCTCACACATCGCACAGGACTAAATAAATTATACTTTATCCTGCAACCTCTATTCTGTCAAAGCAACAAAAGCCTCATTCAGATGGAGATGAGTCTGTGTGGACGAGCTGCTGCCAGTGTTGAAATGTACACAGACAGACGACGAGCTGCGTCTCTAACACAGTGACCTACTGAAACCCTAGCACACATCCCGGCTCTCTCTCTCTCTCACACGCACACACACATAGCGACACACCGACGACGCACAGCCACGGTCACCCCCACCCCTGGCAGATAAATGGGCAGGGAGATGTGGTGCGACAGGCCATTGAGCCCTTCGCAGCTTTAATGAGGCCTGCAGCCAGCGGGGACCGGCTGGAGCGGCTCCACCAGTATGTTTCCATTACTACTGTACAACAAGCAGCAGCTGGACCTACTATAGAAATGACAGGACACATGTGGCCCAGAGCCCACAACAAAAAAACAACAACACTGAGCTCTGTGATGTGCAAACCAAGGTACAGTCTTATGATCCTGCTCTCTGGAAGTGCCCAGGTGTACATAAACAAACTAAATATGTACTTTTATAGGGATAGTTCAACATTTTGGCAAATTGGCCCATTGCCATAATCGCTATAGTTATAGCAGTAGGTTTGTTACCTTTAATTGTCGGTGCAAGCTATTTTTAGAACGGCGAAGCAGAGCCGCGAGCTGCTCAGAGCTACCGAGGCTAATGGGATTTCTTGGTTTCCCTCATTTAAACTCATCAAATACACAATCCAACAACTCCAAAACGCTCTGGTGGACAAGTTGTGACCTGCACATTCACCACGCTATGAGATAATAACAGAACTTTACCAGACAGAGTTGTTTTAGAGTCAAATTCATGCAAAACCGTTGATGCGCGTTGCCTTCAGGGACAGTTTTTCAGCAAGAAGTCTCTGTATTTATCTCGAAAACAACTCTGTCTGGTAACGTTCTGTTATTATCTCATAGCGTGGTGAATGTGCGGGTCACAACTTGTCCACCAGAGCGTTTTGGAGTTGTTGGATTGTGTATTTGATGAGTTTGATGAGGGAAACCAAGAAATCCCATTAGCCTCCGTAGCGTACTGTAGCTCTGAGCTCACGTCTCTGCCCCGCTGATCTCAAAATAGCTTGCACCGACAAATAAAGGTAACAAACCTACTGCTATAGCGATAATGGCAATGGGCCAATTTGCCAAAAATGTTGAACTATCCCTTTAAAGCTCTTAGTTATTGTGTAAGCTTCTTATGTGTCCTGTGTGATATCACTGACTGTTGCATGAAAAGAGCCATATTAATAAAATTGATGGTGCAGAAAGAGGAGATGAGATGAGGTGTTGTTATCGACTTCCTTCCTGTAAGATTTCAAAGATAAGAGAAAAAGGTGCTTAATTCTCCCGTAGGAAATGAGAGTGCGAGCTGTATTAGAGTTATATTTAACAGCTGAAAGGCACAATGTTCTTCTGTAGTGTAAATGTGCAGCCAGGTTCTCCATCTCAGATAATGTCGAAGCTGTTTCCCTCTCGTCCATCAAGTCGAACCGACTCCCAAACATGTGTCACAGTTATGAGATAATCAATGTTGTTGGATTCATCTGCGAGCGGTCGTAATGTTTTGATTCAAAGTTGAACGGGGTGTAAATCGGTTTCTTTACAAATACATTTACAACCTGTTTTAAACATTTACTTTATGAAACAATCTGGTGCAACCCCACCGCCTCCAAGTCTGACTAAATAACAGATGAAATAATCTTTCTCTCTCTATCTGTGTGACATTTATTGCAGAGCTGACGTGTGAAGCTCTTTGTGGTGGTGACAGATTTTCGTCTCCCCTCTCTGATCACGCTGCAGGAGTTACTGTAGATTGCACTGGATTTGCTCATGTTTTTTTTTCTTCTTCTTCTTCTCTACAGATTTAATTGTTAAATTCAGGACGGATGAAGTCTTATTTAAAAGCAGTTTGAAGTTTGATTAAAATTATAATTTTCCATCTTGAATAAACTCCAAAAGTTTATTTTCTTCTGTCTTTTGATCTCTTCTCGACTGAGATAAGTTCAAGTTGACTGAATATGCAATGTGGATTTTTTACTCTGAGGATCAAGGCCACACTACTCACAGGTTTTCAAGCACCAAAAACTGAGTCTTTTGGAAACATTGATGCTGGACCTGTTTCAGTTTGAGACCTCCTGGATGGACAAACATAGAAACCTTTGAAAATGACAAGAAACACCAAATGGTCACGTCCTGATTCGGTCTCATCTATTTTGACACTCAGAGGTAAAAGCAACAACATCACCAGCATTACTTTGACGTGTTAGTTCAATTCTAAATTTTAACAACTCTTTATTTTTTTCCCGTTGCGTTAGCTGAGCAGCCCTGCCTATCTAAAAACAGCTTGCACCGACAATTAAAGGTAATGAACCTATACCCCTAAAACTGTAGGTATTTTGGCAATAGGCGAATTTGTCAAAATGTTGAAATATCCCTTTAAAGGGGAACTATGCAAGTCCGGTCACTTTTCCTCTGTTTTGCTAACCCTCCTCTCGGCCATGTGCATTTGGTTTCAACAAAAAATCAATCCATGGAGCGGAGGATAACGTTATTTAACATGTTACGACGTGTATATTTGCGTAGTCATAAACAAGAGATTACGGGTTACGTGGTTTGCATTGTTCCTCTTTAATGTTGTATAGTTTTATGATATGCCATGATGTGAGTGTTTAAATATCACTGTGATGGGCAGTTGCATCTTATGTTATCTTGTCCATGTTGCTTTCATCTTTTGTTGTTCAGGCAGGTAAGAACTAATCAGGAAGCAATCATGGGTCATTGAGTCCAAAAGTCTCCTTTTGTTTTTCCAATTTCAATCCCAGTGTTTTCAATCTAAAATATTGTTCCTGATATCTCTTCTTTTGGTGCCTGTAAACTCTGTTGCAATAGAGCTGCATCTTAAAATGAAGGTGTAGTCGTGTCCATGGAGCCTCGGTCTGGATGGAGATCGATTCTGAAACAGTCGTCCTTGATTTTAAAGCATGCTTTTAAAATAAAAATGTAGCAGTGTGGACGACGACGAAGCCTCGGAGTAAACCAAACAAAAAACAGCTGATTGAGATTTTCCATTAGTTTGATTTTCATCAATCAGCTGCTATTATATTATATGATATTTTACATCTTAAAACTCACCGACAGGATGAGAAATTGGAGCTGACGTCTCGTTAATGCTTTGAAAGAGATGCCTGTGTTTTCATTGTCCACATTATCATCACTGCGCCAGAACATTCGCTGTGCTCTGAGCCTGTCACGTCCACTCCATCCGTCCTCACACTGCGTTGCATGTGCAGACAAACCGTCGACTGTGGGTGAGTAATATGAAAAACCCACTCAGACACTTCCCACTCCGTCTCTGCGGTCCGCAACAGATTTGGATGTCACAGTGTGGCCGCGGGGCACAACCTCTCCACCGCGTCATTATTCTCTTATACCCCCAGAAGAGAGACCCCCTTCTATTTCTTATCCCCCCAAGGCTGCAGCTGAGTGCTTGTGCAGAACCCAAGGGGCCTTCAGGACAGGGTTCCCCCCGGAGGGAAAGAGATGAGCGGAATAAAAAAGAGAAGAGAGGCAACAAAGCAAAAAAAAGCAGTGGGATGGATGGAGTACACAGCAGAATGTGTGGGAGGACTGAAGCGCAGAGGTGGAGAAGATCTTAGTGTTGGAGGGAAACTGTAAAAACAAGAAATAATAGATGTGGCAGCCGCAGAACGTGATTATCAGGTGCTTGATCTTTTCTTCTCTTCTGCACCATTGATGAAGATGATAATTATTTTACAGAGCAGTGCATGGAAACCTGACGGAGAAACTGATTAGAAAAACAATTTAGGGTGGTTGTAAATACAGGAAACTTGGAAACCTCCTCCTCTGCTGAGTATGCACTCGCACATCTGCTTCAATTTGTAAGCAAGTTAAAGAATTTCCATTTACATACTGTATACAGTGTGTTACATAACCTGCACACATATTACACAATATTAGTCACCATGTATGCTGTTTTCAGTAGTTCAAGTGCTGCTGCTGCTGCTCACACTTTCCTCTGTTTGTCTTATTCTATATCGTAGCCTATTCACAGTTGCTGCAATGACCTAGTTTCTATACAGAGATCATTAAAGTTTCATGTGAATCCAGTGTACAGGGAATAAAGACGTAACAAGGCTTTAGATTTTAACAGCACATCAGTGGACCCAGAATAAAACATCACAGGATGAATTTTATAAAACAAAGGGAATAAATAAGGTGGATAAACAGAAGCACAGAGGCCTTTGGTCTTTGTTTGCATGCGTTGGGTGCACAAACAGATGTTATATTGTCTGAAAATGACTTTATTTACAAATTAAGTCATAGATAAATATTGTACTTCTATGTCTGTGAATCTTGAAAATAGGCAAAATAATGTCCAGGAACAGCTCTGTAGCTTTTATCTGTTGTTACTCAAACAGGAGTAAGTCTAATAGGTCTATTTGTTTGTTGGGGACTATTTTCTGTTGTGGATTGATACAGATTGGGGTCATTGACATGTTTTTGATAGTTTCCTTGAAACATTCACCTGTTGGTGTTACAGATATGAAAGAATTTTGTAAAACGAGACAACATACTAGTCGTTAGTCGGATTCATTCATTATAGGTTTTGGTCTTTTGTTGATTGCGTAGAAGCCGCCACACTGATCCATTTAGTCGATAGCTGATCAATTCTTCACCATTCTCCTCTAATCCAAGACGTTGTGTGATGTTTTTTAATTCTGCCAGACTTTCTGTTTTGTAGCCAAACTCTGTAGGCTAATTCTGTTTGTGTGTGTGTCAAACAGCTGAAATGTTAATTAGCAACGCACTAATTTACCATCACGCTGCTTCAACTCTGTCAGACTGGATGGAGAACAAGTATGAAAATCTGGCGGCTGCATTTATCTACAGTGCAATTGGACCACTGGCTGTTTTTTTGGGGGGGTTGAGGGTTTCATGATGCTAGTAAGGAGCTGTGTGATGCTAGAAGGCGCTAACGTAGCCTCTGCTAATGTAGCCTCGGCCCACTGGCGGCAGAGACATAATAAACAGGCTGAACTCTCTTCTTCCTTCACCCACACACATTTTGTCTTCCTCTTCTTCTTCAGAAGTGACATCAAATGAGGTAATTCATCAGATTTCATGCAGCAGCTCCCTGTGGAGCCACAAAACGGCTTTAAACACATGCAGTAGTACTCCTACAAGGCCTGTAAACACATGACTGATGAGGAAAATCAGTGAATGCACGACTTCCTCATTAAGTTTGAGTAAAGAAACAAACAATATGGGTTTTTCTTTTTTTTTATTCTGCGGATTAATGACATTTCCAGTGTTCACTCTGCAAAGTGGCAGCTGACGTGATGTTTCTTAGACTCAGCGCCGCTCGGCCTTTCAGCTCGGTGGCTGCAGCCGCTGGCAGAGGTGAAGGTTTATAATAAATGCTCAGAGCCGGGCACTTTGGTTCAATATCTTTGTCAAAACGCAGAGTGACATTCCAGTTGAACGGGCTCTGAGTGCCGCACTGTATAAACAGCGGGGCGTTGTGCTGTAAAATGGCTTCTCGCCCCTTATTTCCCTCTCGCCCGCTGCGCATTGAGTGCTCTGACACAACCGTGACAGATGCAGCCTGGTAAAGTGTTTCTGTGTTTGACAGCTCTGCCTCCACCTGACCACCTTCATCAGCACTCTGCCATGAAAGACCAGCCTCTCCCCCAACACACACACACACACACATCAGGAACAGCGGCAATATGCGTACACATTTACACACGGTCAAGCAATTCATCAAGGCATAAGTCATGAAGAAGCGATGAAACGTGCACGTTAACGACGCACATGAGCTACGATCACAGAGAGACGCGCTGCCTGTTCATGCTTACAAATGTACATTAATAATTCAGCTGCAGTTTGTTCAGTTGCGGGCTGTACAGTACATCTGGCTGCTGCTGGATCTTGTCTCCCACTCATGGTTTCTATTTTCACTGAGAGACCAAACTCAGGGGCAATCAAACTGACAGACACGCAGAGAAATCACTCTTATGCTCGCTGCATATTTGCATTAGTTGAAATTGAACTGATTTGTTCAAATGATGTTGACACTTCCCGATTACATATTATATAAAAGCGGGTATGATTCTAGGAGCAGTAAATAGTTTCTTTATTTGATGCTTCGGCGTTGCTGTGTTCTTTGTTTGTGCATCGTCAGGACAACAACATCGACAGAGCCGTAATGAAACAGAAAATGAAAAGCAGAACGCGCTCAGGTTGTTTGAACCCACTGACACATCTCAGCACACACTGTTCTCACAGATCAAATAATCTGCATCCAAACGTAGCAGAAATGTTCAAATCTGAAAAAGTAAAAAAGCAAATACATGCTTATTTCCATCCTCCTACTGCCAGCTTTATTGAGATAAATGCTGCTAATTAATTTTTCCAGTCGTGTTTCGGAGTGTCAAGGTGCTCGTCGGCAAAGTTCAGGGGCACAGAGATGTTTTTTTGGGTTTCTTTTTTGGAGAGTAGTGATTTTTCTGTCCAAAGCGGTAGAACATACTCCCTGCAACCGTGCATCATGATTTGTGAAGAGTCATGATCAGTGGACTGATGAGAATCAAAGCTCTTTGAAATTCATTTATAAGCCTCTCAGCTGTATCTAAATCATCAGTTGATCCTAAGCAAGATGCAAGTTACGTAGCTCAAACTAACTTCTCTAACTTCTGTCTGGTTTCAATAAAGTGCTAACTCCTGCAAGGTTTTGTTGATTGGCAGGGTTAGAGGGCTACTGTAAGTCTGCAAACCTAACCTGTGACTGTTTGATGGATGCATCAATGCAATCAATGATTAATGTCCTGCAGCTCAAGTGAGTTGTGTTTTTTCAGAATCGTAACTTCGATGTCAGACCTCAGATAGATAGATAGATAGATAGATAGATAGATAGATAGATAGATAGATAGATAGATAGATAGATAGATAGATAGATAGATAGATAGATAGATAGATACTTTATTGATCCCAAGATGGGAAATTACAGATTAGAAATTTAAATTAGAGATTTCATGTATTTTAGGAAACTCCAAACACTTCATCTTCCATCTTCACTGACCTGTTTTGACCTTTTAGGACTTTGCCTTCCCACAGTGGTATTTGGCTGATTGCAGGTTGTGACATCAGGTTAACAAGATCCAATCGGGACAACGTCTAATGCCAACTTTTGAATACTGCTACATACATGGGGAACAGTTGGTATACGAGGTACCAGTAAGGAGAAGTGACAGCGTGTGGCGGTTAGCGGTACTGAAGTTAAACTCACTCACCCATAAAAGACGTGCTAATCCACTTGCCAAGTGGTCATTGACCTCTTGGCGAAACGGTTAGCATCGAAACCCACTCAGGGCAGGTCACAGAACAACATCGGTCACACATGCTAATACAGCTATTATTGGGTTTAGATTGTGTTTAACCCAACTTTATAACGTGGATTAACCATTGTTGGGTTTCAACTGGACGTTAATTTCCAACAGAAACCCATGAGCCTCTGTTGTTTCTCCTGTCGCCCCGTTGCTGACCACGTCCTTACCCTCCCTCCTGCTGAGCTTCACCAAACCTGAGTTGTTTTGAACTTTTTCTCTCGGCGTCTCTGGAGTTGTGTTGTGTTTTCGAGTCTTTTTCCCGCTCTGAGCTGCAACGCTGACACTTTCATCTTCTGACATTTTTCATCTCTCCTGAGTCTTTTAAACCTGAGTCATTTAGTTTCTACTGATGCACCAACATTTTCCGTCTCAGTCACGCCCCAAAACTTTCAACTCAACTCGATGCTTTTCCCCCTTAATTTCTAGCGTTTACCATAAAAAAAACCCAGATGGATAGAAACCTGCTCTCTCTCTGACAGGCCAATTACAACGAGTGAAAACCAGCAGCTTCATATCGGGGTGTGAAGTTAATTGAATACCTGCTCCCTTCGAAGTCTAATTTACCATTATTTGAAGCCACTTTTGCCTCCTAACATGGACGTGGATGTTTAGCAAGCTGCAGCTAATCATAAAACATAACAAATACTTGGATCTATTATTCTCGGCTGCTCAGAATTGTGATGTCTTCATTGTATCGGAGTGATAAATTTTCAATTATGTGACTTGAATTGGTTACAGTCTTTTGGGAATGATTCCTTATTACCAGTTCTGATACCTGCCGCCCGCTGTAATTTGCCTGCTCTCCCTTTTATTCAGCAGTGCAGCCTTTCATTACACTTTTTTCAATTGCTGGGTTTCCTCAGGAGAACTAGTGAACTCCTCTTTTTTTTTTTTCTCCAGCAAATACTTCTGCAGCCTTTGATCCGCTGAGGATTAAACCGCGTTTCCCAGGCAGTGCGACCGCAGACGACCACACATAACTTCAGCATATGGCCAAGGTCCAGATTCACCAGGAACCTGTCAACGGAAATGAATGGGCCATTAGCGCCGTGCAACTCCTCCACCTCCCGTATGGCTGCCGCTATACACAGTAAAGTATCTCGCAACAAATCCCAAATCACCTCAGGTGTACGCCGGGCCTCCAGGCATGCCGAAAAAAAATCTAAGTTCTCTCAGTTGAAGGTAGTGATCTACTCCGAGTCCCCAAAGATGAAGATCTTATCAGAGAGACCATGGTGGGCTTGCAAAGCTGAATGAAAAATGTCCTAGGCTGTATTCACTGAGAGTACAGAACAAACACTGACAAAAAAAAGCTTTATTTCTCTCCAGATATCTGTCCGACATCATATCACATATCCTAGTATATCCAAAATTATCTCCACTGAGTCTCATCTCTCAAGTTTTCTGACAGGATTCTCATTTTAATCATTTGTCAGCACCAGTTCAAATAACTGGAAAAATACGCCATGAATAATTCTTTTTTTTTTTTAAACCCTGATATAATAAACAGTTTTCTGTCAACTCCAACTGCAAATTCAAGATGGACTCAACCTTGGAATTGAAAAAAAAAAAGATTCACAAAGAAATCAAATTGGAATCGACAGGGCTGTAATTTAGCACCAGGCAAAGGCATTGGTTTATTTTATCTATTTAAAAGTGTTACTTTGTTCTGTTTGTGGTCGAGACGGTTTAGACACTCACTGTGGTGGTGGTGTGCTGGAGAGAATGATAATGATTTGGAAGTGAACAGTTTCTGACTGGAGGACGTGGAGAACAAGATAAACATATCAGATTATGGGGTTTTTTATATGAGCGAGACATAAACAAACACATCCCTAAAGTTACACACAATCATGCAACTGGAGAAGAGATTAGAAGCTGCTGGAGTCCACATTACCTCCACCTGTCAGGTGCAAGGTCAGTATTCGCTCGTGTTGTAACTTTGCTTCGGGCATAAACTCTGTAAAAATATTTTTTTCTATACACACACACACACACCTGGATCTCATACCAACTTTGTAGATGTTCATCTGTCTTCACCTACCGCAAGGTTTTCTCCAATCCACACTGGGCAGAATGTGTAAGGAGCAGGGGTTCTTGCAGACATGTTAGCAGTGTGTTGGCCTGTTGCTCCACCATCACTTTGGTGACATATCTCAGCCGACATTGGATAAACTGCAATGAAATCTTGACGAGACGTTCTTGGTCCCCAGAGGAGGGATCCTATACTGATGTTTGGTAACCGCCTTGATCATAGTCCGCCATCATCAGTGGGTCAAATTTTCACATCACCTGAGAAATTTGAACCTCCAGCAGTGGATTGGCAGCAGATGTTCAAGGTTCCCAATGATATTTGTTGTTTGCTTGCTCCTTTATCAGCTTGATGTTAATATTTCAAGATCTTTTGGGTGGAATACCATAAAATTCGGCAGCAGCATTCATGCCCACATCAAGATGAATTGTAACTTTCATTTTCCTGTGGTTTCTGAGCAAATTCCTGCAAAACAAACAAACATTCACATGCATTAACTTCATTTTGTGTTTAGTGTTAAAATGCAAATGGTTGACATGGTAAACTTCAGCATATGAGCTAGTATGTGTGATGATATGATGTTGCACACAGCCTCACAGAGACACTGTGACTGCAGACCTCAAGTCAGGTTACATTTGCATTCAGATGAGGAATACGAGTGAGTGAATGAATATGTATTGCACCTTGAGGTAAATAGGATTATGTACAGACGGACTTTAGCAGGTATAATGTGCTCTTTGTCTGAGTGAAAAAAAAAATCACTTTTTCTCCATTGTAGCTGCAGGCGATTCAGTTTCTTTGACTCCCTTTACAGACAGATTCCTTTTACACGTCAGAGAGGAGACAGACTCATTCTTTGGATAAAACGACATCGAGTAGCCGAGTAAAAAGAAAAGAGTCCAGAGGTTGTGGGTTTTAGCAACAGCTTCAGAGGTATAGGCTGACATTTCTGCCTTTTCTTGGTATGTTGACACCAGTGAAGCTAACTCGCTGTTAGAACAGTTTCAATCAATGCTGCCGCTCAGGACTGTTGACTCGTGGAAACAGGACGTCTGATGTGTGGACACATGAAGGATCAAAGATAAAACCTGACTAATAGCCAATGTTCCTAGAGAACTCCCTCTGTCTAGAAACTATTAGGACGACTAATGCTGGTATTTTGTTGGCGAGCCAAAGGACCAAAGATTCAACCTGTATTTTACCCAAACCCTACATAGTGCTGCCATATTAGCTCTCTTGACTCTTTGAGAAGCTGATATGAAACCACATGGCTAACTACTAACCGCCCTGCCTCGCTTCATGTCCTCCTTCCAGGCAGGTTTGTCCGTTTACAGAGCTGATATTAAATTGTACTTCTGCTGCTGCTGCTTCTTCCTCCTCCCAGGTATCCTGTGCTTTATGAGCTTGTATAATCAAAGGAAGAAGCGACGTGTCCTGTCTGTAGTAAACCGTATATGTTGAGGATAAAATCATGCATATAGAGGAATATAATATTTCCCTATTGCAAAAGCTGCGTTAGACCATTCACATTACTATGCAACCATTATAGCTAGCCTGAAGTCAAACAAATGCTCCATAGCAGTAATTTAGCAATTCATAATGACCTCAAAATAGCTTCATTAGAGGTGGCCGTGTAGTGAATCGCATTAGGATTTCTGTGGATTGTAAATGCACCTGTGAATTATTTGAATTCCAATGAATTTGCAACCAGTTCAGTTCAGTTCAAATTTTGTTTCAGTTAAGTAATTCAATTTGCACGAGTAGAGAAATAATCATAGGTGTAAAATAAAAAGGAAAAGGCACATCTTGCATGAATCAAAGTGTCACAATCTCAAGGGATTATGTCTGAAATGTGCAGCTCAGATTTCTCACTTCATCAAACTTTCTAACTGACCATCTGTAATTTCAGCACAACTGCTGTTAATCCGTTTCTTAAACCCTGAATCCAAAATCCCCTTGTGCACTCCGGCCTGTCGCTCCTGTGGGATCCATCAGACCGTCTAAAAAGCACCAGTTTTTTATTTTTATTTTATTTTAGCCGAGGCATGTGGTGTCACTGAACAGATGTGAGAAGGAGTGATGGTGTCGGCCTCTGTGCTATAAGCCCAAAATTAAGAGCTTGTTTGCGGATTAGTGTATTTACTTAGACAGCCCCCCCCTCAAAAAAAAAAAAAAAAAACAGTGTAGAGAGACGATCCCGCTGGGTTTATAGTCTTAATGTCTTCAGAGCCATTTGGAACAACAGTACTCTCTTTTTTTTTGCATATATGATTTTTATTTAGAGGAGGGCTGCAGAAGAGAGGGGTTGGTGGTGGTGGTGGTGAGTGGTGAGTGGGGGATTTTATGGAGACAAAAAAGGCCTTTTGGGGGTTTGCAGTGGCTCTTTTCAAATACACACTCTGCTGTTGTGAGAACTTAGTTTGAGTGGATAGACAGAAAATTGAAACATAATGAGAAGAGAGGCAGGAGGGAGAGGAGAAGAGAGAGAAAAAAGAGCCAGAGCCAGAGCCAGTGAAGGAGTGTCAACCTGATAAAGACCTTTACTGCCCCCCACTGGTGGAGGCATATAAGTCATGTACAGTCAAATACACAGGAGGAGGTAAACTTGATTTTTTTCTCTCTCTCCTTATTTATATATTTATTTTTATTCCAGTAGACTATATAGTTTATATAAAAACATAACAGTCTCTATAGCGCCTATCAACTTATTAGAAAGAGCAGCTGTTTAGTTTACAACCTGTGTTTCTGTCACATGTATGCCTCCTCGGTGTGTTTAATACCTGTGATTAACATTTACACGTGTTGGCAGATTCCCTTTGGGCTGATCCATAATCACACACACACACACATACACACCTCTCCCTCCCTCCCTACAGTACGTTGTGTGTTTTTTCTCTTTCTTTTTTTTTGCAAGCATGTGCAGGATGAAGAAGTAGGGCTCTGGAACGCTACACGATCTCGGAAAACCTTTAGGCACTACAGTGTTGTCTCCTAGCAACCAACAAAAAGGGTTGGCAGTACTACGGCGAGAGGTGACGTTATCCCCCAAACCTCCAATCTGTAGTGATTCCATCTATATAGTGGAGTTATGTGTCCATGCTTTCTACTGGATGGAGCCTTGTGGTGGTGGTGAAGGGCCATGGGGGGTCGTTCTTCTGTCTTCTGGTTGTGTTGGCAGATTGAACATCTCACTATAAGCTGCTGCAGGGCTTTTTTTTCCTTAACCATAAAAAAAGTAGATAAACAATAGATTAAATGTCGGTTTTACCTGAACCACACAGAGAATTATGGCTTAAGCTTTTGTCCTGTGAAGATAAGGCTAAGCCTATAAGTGGGTTGTCTTATATTTTCTCCTCCAATATCGAAGAACACTAAACTCTTAGGAGCTTTTACTCTGGATATATACATTACCTGACACGGGAGCAGGATGGAGCGCGGAGGGGCAAATATTTTACCTGCTACAGCGGCTGAATTTATATTTCATGCCGGCTGCACCGCTGTGGAGCTACAGGGAAGCTTCAGAGTGGAGATTTCATATTTTCAGTGTACTGACAAGTACAGGGCAGAAATGTCCTCACATTTCTGTTTTGCCTTGCAGAGAGGATGAGTTGGCTTGCTGCTGCTGCTACGCAGGAGGATAAATGTGGAAACAATGCGGGGTGTTGTAGCTCAGCTGGGGCTTTTCACTGGGTCTGACAGCTAGGCGCCTCAAAAACCTGGAACTTCTGTGAAAGAGTCCAAACTTTATCCTGGAAAACAGCTCCAGGATTGGATTGAACCTGCTTTCTCTTTAAAAATATATAAATCCATTATTAAGTTTGTCCTTAGCGACTCCAGCTGAATGCTAATGGTCTAAATAAGTAGGCATAACTCGTTTCATTTTATTAATTCATCCAAGTGAATAAAAACACAGCTCTGATAGTTAATCTTTTTGTTAATATTTTGTTCACTTAGGAGTTTTTGAGGAGTTTGTAGTGAAATTAGCGACTCGTAAACATCTAGTTATTTCTGTTGTGTGAAGAAGCTAACAGTGCAGCTCTCAAGAACATTTCGCATAGTTAGCATCATTTGTTTAGTGTGGGTCTATATACGTGTCCTGACAGGAGCTTAAAGGCTGGCACATTTAGCATACATAGCATCATTTGTTAAAATGGCATAGCCTATGTTGTTTGTTGAAGCTTGTAGTGGCGTTAAAAACACACAGCGTTGTTTATTTGTTTTACTGTATGTCGTTTGTTAGCTTGAAACTTTCAGTGGCTGACAGCGTTATAGCAAACTGTCTCTGGACTGACAAGATTTCAGGTTTATTTTGATCCCTGTCCCTGTAAATCAACGAGTTTACCATCTCTGTTGACTGCAAATTTTCCTCATGACGGCCTGTTTTGTATCTTAAAATATTTCAGATCTTACAGTTTAACACCGAGGCTATTCAATCAGATGTTCAGGAGAAAAATAGCCTAATAACTGAAGTAACAAGGTTAAATTCAGACATGAAAGTGCCAATACACTATATGTAAACTTTAATTTTCAAAGATTTTACATTAATTTACACATTTTAACTCATTGCTTTATATACTCACTACAGTGGGTTTCAGCATTCCCCTTCAAGACACCCACACATATACAAAAGACTCTGTGTTGAACAGTAATTTTTCTGATAAATTATTGCAACAGAAAAAAGTTGAATTATTTTGTCTAACTACTGGAAGTGTAATCTGCTGCTTCTCTCTCATTAAACACCCTGGATCTATGAATATGCAGACACTGATCACTGCACCAGTTGAACTGCATATCAACATTATGATGTGATAATACGTCAATGTTGTGTTTACAGCCGCTAAGTAGCTGAAAAAGCAAAAATACATAGTCTGCATGATATGTAAAATTCAAATTCAGTGAGCATTGTATTATAAAAAATCCAAAGAGAGATGTGTAACTGGGAACTAATGCAAAATAAAGCAAACTGAAGAAGATGATTAAAGGAAACTTTGTGGGCACTGAAGTGCAGAAAAGAGCAGATGGATTTCGTGATTCTGTTTGGATTGTCCCCGTCTCCCTGTATAAATTATGACTGAGGTGGGTCACACAGGGAGAGAATAATATATAAGATGTGAAGTTGACTTTACATTTACATTTTAATGTTGGCAGACACTGTGCGTTTGAACATGAGGCTGTAAAATGGGGTTTTCACATCTTTTCTTATTTTTTCTGATTGTGTGCACACTGAAAGAAAACAAATTGCTACTGTGCCTTGTTATTTTCATTTTCAAAATGTGTCTGGGTTGTAGTTAACGCACAGTTTTACACCCAGAAGAATACACTTCCACACCATCTCCTGTTGTTCTCCAGTAATCCCTTAGCACTGCACCCATCGCCCACACACACACACAAACACCTACACACACACTCTGCCACCACCACTAGCCCCCAGTGTGACATGCATATTTTATAGACAACCTTTCACTCCAATCCCAGTGCTGAACCCGAGGGGGCATTCTGGTTAAAAGTCACATCGACTAGGCAAACAGTTTCCTCCCAGCTGCCAACAACTCAGCAGGAAGTCTGATAACTTCCATCAGTGTTAATCTCGCTGTTTTATCAGTTTGTAGAGGACGCATGGAAGAGTTTTATTCAAGGCTAATATGTTATGTTGCTGCTTTATTACTTTACATCAGTGTTAGTATGAAAATAAATGAGTGTCCTTCCCTTCCCTGTAAGTGTTGACTATTTATTTCATTTTCCAATATCACAGATAAACAGGACCGACCATCTTTAAGCGCCACTGTATTTTTTTCCCCCCATTAAAACAGATGTACTGTACAGATGTGTATAGGTTTGCCCCAGAAGGCCGACTCTCCTGTGTTTACCTGTGATCACAGCAACGCTCCTCTGCACCGAGTCTTCAGGGAGACAGAGAGGAGTGCGTATGATGTCATCCGTGCTTATAATGAGGTTGGATGTGGTTGTAAAAGCCCCAGAGGAGGGCTTACCCCGGAAAAAAATAAAGGACACATGGGGATAGCGTCCCTGTAGGAGCCATATGGTAATGCTTTTGAAATTCACAAACACTCCTAAAGGCACAAAGTGTCAGCAGCTAAAAGCTCAGAAAATTTATAACTCAATTTTCACCTCAGGGAACAAAAAAAAAAAAGAAAAAGGAAAGAAACCTTCCTGATTCTGAGGATGAATGTCTCTCTTTTGAACAATGTATGGTATCTCCTGTCTAATACGCACTACCAGTTACATTAAGGAGAATGAATGTGTTTTTCTTTCCAGAGCAAAAACAACAACAAGCACATAAGTCGTCATAATGCACAACATGGAGGACGTTTGTCGCAAAGCAGAGTCATTCTGCACTCACTGGCTCTGCAGCTGGGATCAAATGAGAAACTTTGAATTAATGAACAGATCCAAACATGTACGCATACAGTGATTTAATATTACAAGGGATAGTTCAACATTTTGACAAATTGGCCCATTGCCAGTCTTAGCAGTAGGTTCATTACCTTTAATTGTCGGTGCAAGCTATTTTTAGAACGGTGGAGCAGAGCCGCGAGCTGCTCAGAGCTATGCTACGGAGGCTAATGGGATTTCTTGGTTTCCCTCATCAAATACACAATCCAACAACTCCAAAACGCTCTGGTGGACATGTTGTGACCTGCACATTCACCACGCTATGAGATAATAACAGAACGTTACGAGACAGAGTTGTTTTAGAGGTAAATTCAGAGACTGCTTGCTGAAAAACTGTCCCTGAAGGCAACGTGCATCAGCGGTTTTGCATGAATTTACCTCTAAAACAACTCTGTCTGGTAACGTTCTGTTATTATCTCATAGCGTGGTGAATGTGCAGGTCACAACTTGTCCACCAGAGCGTTTTTGAGTTGTTGGATTGTGTATTTGATGAGTTTGATGGTGGAAACCAAGAAATCCCATGAACCTCCGTAGCGTAGCTCTGAGCAGCTCGCGGCTCTGCTCCGCCGTTCTAAAAATAGCTTGCACCGACAAATAAAGGTAACGAACCTACTGCCATGGCTATAGCGATTATGGCAATGGGCCAATTCGCCAAAATGTTGAACTATCCCTTTAAGTAACAGAACTGATGCCCTGTTGAGCCCTGATGCATATATACCCACAATGCAACAGGTCTGCCAACTTTTGCTCCGAGCTTCAGGTGTGTTTTTGCTAACAGAAGCCAATGCTGACTCGCTCCCTGTGACCTGGCCTGCAGAAAAAGAGAGGGAAGTTTTTCATCTGACATCATTTTGAAGTTTATTAACTGTCAATTAAAGGTTGAAGTCGCATTAGTTAATTTACAACATTTTTTTTTTCCAAAAGATGGTATGGTGAATCAGTGGCTGCTCTACGAGAATGGACAGAAAATTATATGTATTTTTGTCCTAAATCCCACACTTAATGAATCTTTTTTATTTTGTTGATGCAAACAGCAGAGTTTTTGTTCACGGACAAAATGCATGTAACCAAATGCTGCATTTCACTCGTCCTACGTATAAAACACGTATTGTCAAGGAGTGAAAAGATGTTATTATGTATGTACTGTGAGAGGAAAACCACTACTTTTTGTGCTTTTATATTTCTTGCGAGTGGCGTCTATTGAGTTTCATAATGAGCTTTTGAAATCGTTTCCTTTGTTGCAGAGGCGGGGAACATCTCTAGGCGGAGTGCACACATGCAGATGATCCAGTATAAGCAGCCGTCCGACACACAAACAGATGAATTGCATCCACAAAACTGAATGAATGAGTAAGATGGAAGAACAATACAATTCCCAAGTGCATTAAGTGCCATGTGATTGTCATGACAGGGACTCATCAAATCAGCGTTTCCCCACCCCCACCCCAGGGGACAGGGGAGTAGATGTTGAAGCCACATATCTAACTCCCTCGCTGGATTCTTCCATTAAGCAGAAAACAGGGGTGAAGCTGAAGGACAGCTGGGCTCAGCCAACACGCTGAGATAGAAATTAAATGTACTTTCTCCACCAATCAATACCCCACTGTGTGGAGATGATAGAGGGTTGTTGGGGTTAGAAATTGAGTGTTCATTTGACTTGACATTGTCCTCAGAAGCTCTAAAGGGCGATCGCACACTCCGCGCCTGCAAACTCCAGCTAAAGAGCATTACAAGCTCACTAAATCATCCTTTTATCTCGTCTGTCTCTCTGTGACCTGCAATAAATTAATTCACTGGAGAGATGATTTTTATGAGCTAATATATTTCTTGATGCTCTCTAGATTGAATTAATTAATTTCAAGCCAGTGTATGATAATTAAGCAAATGTTTTTTCATGCGTCGTGTGCTGCTGCTGCTGCTCATCGTTTGTCTTCTCTTTTACTCTTTTTCCTTCACTATGGAAAACATCTTCTCCTCCTCCTCCCACATGGTGTGTGTGTGTCTGACCATCACATCCCCATATACTGTGCATTGCATTACCATCAGAGGATTTTCAGAGTTTCATCATTGCAGCCGGCAACATACGCAGGGAATGAAATCTGATGCAAAGAGGCAGACAATGTGAAAATGTAAATGCGACTCCTTTGTCGTCTAAAAATGTAAAACTTCTACAAGATCTGTGAGAGGGGTGGAGGGGGGGGGGGGGGGGACGACACTCTCTGACTCGATGCAAGGCGAGAATGAGAAGTGGTTATGCAACACGGCCTCTGAGCGACATTGCAGAGCGTCACAGCTCAAAAAAAAAAAAAAAGCAGCAAGGACATAAACTTGTAATAGTGAATATGCAGAGAAGGCCTGAGAAAAGAAAGGCCTCATAGCAGGAGAGAGAGCCAAATGCAATAGAGCAACCGCTCATGTTCACTTGTTGGTCAATAGCAAACATGCTGACAAACACTAACTTCCCCCTGAGCAGCAAATTAAACACGGCACAGACTCAGAGCTGAATGAAGCAGATTTCTCTCCCTGATTGTGTCAGGTTTTGTTTTTTTTTCTTCTATAAAGATTTTTTCTGGTAAAAGTCCTGAAATGAACAAAACAAAAAGAAGAAAAAGAAAGAAAGAGAGACACGTTTGATATCTTGAGGTGACACTTTTACCTTTTTCATCCCAAACTCTGCCACCAGGCTTCACTCATGACGCGCATGTTTTGGAAACGACGGTGTCAAAAGATGAGTGAATCTCTTGGATTATACTATATGTCAGAGCTGACAGGCTTCATACATTGTTTTCTTACTGAGAGGGGTAGTGTGTGTGTGTGTGTGTGTGTGGGGGGGGTTTACATTTACTCTAAGAATAGAAAACCCAGGGGGGAATGAGCTGCCAGGATATAAATCAATCAAAAAGCAATATTATGCAGTGAATGAATGAAGCCTCTGGCAAGTGCAAAAAAAAACACAGTTTACCTGGTTCCTTCAGGGCCTGAAAGGTAAAAATGCTCAGTATTTGATATGAATATGAATCTTGTTGGATGTTAAAATGCAACATATCTATGTCTGTTCGGTGAACTGGAGCAGCAGCAACTTGAATCATGTTGTATTTGATGTTTTTAGGCCGTAACGACCGCCGTTTCTCCGTTCAGTCCTGCACCACCTGCAGATTCTCTCTCTGAGCTGGAGTTCGATGGCTCTTTGTGTACTGTGGGAATCATTACTGGTATATCTGCTTGGCTCTTTGTCAACACAGATCAACACTGGCCCGCTGTGTTTGTGTGTGTGTGTATGTGTGTGTGGGTGGATCTGCATGTGTGTATACTGTACATGTGATGTGTGCTGAGTGGGAGCAGGGCCACAGCTGGGGTCCAGGCTTCCTCTCTGAACACCACCACCTTCAAGCTTTTCCACATCTCGTTGTAAAAAAAAAAGAAAAAGAAAAAAAAAAACCTTTCTATAGTCTGCTTGAATCTCCTCAAGACCACCACCTCTGAATTCATACGGCGGCACTGCGCGCACATTTCCAGCAAGACATGTGCACTTTTTGTGTTTGACAGGCGCATTAAGAAAAATAATGGCCCTGCCAAGTGGCATTTCAGGCTCTGGATCAGCTTCATTTTTAGCCGACAAACATCAGGCCGTCACGTCAGGCTGCTGAGCTCCTCTGAGGAGATGATGCAGAGTCAGAGCAGGGAAATTAAGATTGAACTTTGAGGTGTAATCAAGGCTGGAGTTGTACAACACTGCTCTCATTTGACTTGATACTACAAATACTGCAAAGAAATTTTTAGAAAAAGAAAGAAAGAAAGAAAAGAAAGCCCGCCACTGTGGGTCTCTGCTGCCCCCTGTTGCTGCAGCCGGCGCTTACATGAATTATGACTACTATAATGTTAAATGCCCCCTTTGAGAAATCCAACTTCATGCTGGAGGCTTTTGCATGAAAAATACACAGGATGGGTGTGTTTTTATATAAGTAATGAAAATGCTCTAATGGCTGCAGCAGCTGATGAAGCATCCTGCTGCTGAAGAGGCTGCTGTGTCCTTTTATGCCCCTGGGTGTCTCACACACACACAGGCTGCAGTGTTTACTATACATTATGGGCGGAGGTAATAGAGACAAGAGTCAATTTGTATTTCCACCCATAGTGCACTGGGGCTGCATCGGAGCAGGTGTTAAATCTTCCTCTCGTCCCCACAGACAGAAAAACAAAAATAAAACCTGCGGAGCACAGATTCATTCTTTTGTTTTGGCCCATGCAGCCTGCAGACATAAAGAGTGGCTTTAATAAGCAACATTAAGTTGCATATAACATTGTATTTTTGTTGGTATTTATTTCTCTCATTTTCCTGTTTGCTGCATATACAGTTCAACAGCAACCTGCTTTTATCCTGTAGGGCTGTTTGAGTCAGACTGTATACAAGTCTACACTGCCACCTGGTGGTATGTTACAGTTATTAATCATCCTAAATCAGTATAAAGTATGATCTTAACAGCTGCAAGTGTTGCTAATAAATTACACTTTCACATTATCTAATAATATCATTTAATTCTGTCAGCCAGGAGCCTCCCTCAGGCTGACTAAACTGTGACATGACTTTCTGTCGACTGTCACTTTTGTCAAGAAAAATAAAGTTATTTTAATTTCTAAACAATACTGGGAATTAATGCAGCTTTGAAACAGGATGTCACATCTCCCATTGGACGATTATATAAACCTGTACAACGGAAATGATCACATCTTTCCACTGGCGCCTTGAGGAAAAGCTGGTATAGTTTTTTGTTTGTTTTCTCCAATTCACAGAGATAAATATTCTTTTTATCTGCAGTTATCTTGTGTTTTTTAACCCTTATCATTTGCAAAAGATGTTATGTTTCCTACTTTGTCTTATCTTGGTTGTTTTTACTCAGCCAAACGATGAACTCCATGATTCGCTGCAGCCTGCATGAGCTTCTCGCAGCCTCTTTTAATGAGCATATAAATTAATGTAGCTTAACTTTATTAAGACACAAGATTCACAAGTGAACAGGCCACATTTCCCAGTTCAGTTCATCCTTGATCAATTCCGTTCTAGTAAAATCACTCCATTAAAAGCCTCTCTGCTTGTAAAGTGTTTGGATACACAGGTGGCTAATGTTGTTTTCTTTGTAGTGCTACACAGAGACTGTGTTAAAGAGGAATAGGCAGACGTCTGCCTTCAGGTGGAGCAATTTTGCACCGTTGTTCACTCTGTTAATCTGCTGTGGTTCGTTATTTGTTGTGTAATGAAGACAAACAGCGTTGCTCAGATCACAGAGAACACAGAGCAAATTAAAGACAGAATCAGGAAGTCCCAGGTTGCATCAGTTTGATCAACTACACAATGTTGAAGGCAAAAGGCTGTTGATACAACCTTTTTTTTTATTTTTTATTTTTTGCACATTTCCATCCTTTTCCCCTCTGGTGCTGGAGCGAGCAGGGCAACTGTCCATGGTGCTGAACCTCCTTTTTTTTTTTTTTTTTCCACTCTTTGCCTGAGGAGCTGATCCTCCACAGGACAGAGAGGAATGTAGACAGGAAGTAAAAGAGGCAGAGACACCACTTCGCTTTGTATATCCATCACTTCTTGTTTTTACTATCAAATGAGGGGTTGTGTGAGTGCGACTGTGTGAGTGAACTGACGTCGACTCGGCCCTCTCATATCTATTCCTAGAACAACATTAGACTCAGTTATCACCAGGAATCCAGAAACGAAGGGGGGGGACCACCACTTCCTTATTTGCATGCAAATGAACGACCAGACAAAGTGCATTTCAAGGTCAGGAACACACACCGATGTGGCTGTGGTGTGTGGCGTGTGTGCCAAACTGGTTCAGTCACATAACCATCAGTTCATTTTTCACAGTAAATATTGGTGCAAATGGAGACGCGTTGTTAATGAGGAAGAGGAGGAGGAAATGGATTTTTTTCATATCACAGGATCCTAAATGACGTCTATTCAGAGTCATAGTTCCATACAGTTATACTGACTCCATTAGCTTCACTTTCTTCACCAGCCAGGAGGTTGGGAACGTTATGGACACGCTATAACATCATGGTAGACTCTCCTGCACTTGTTTTGTTGCTTTGTTTATACTTAAATGGGTTTTTGTAAACACTGTGTCCCTTTTACTATTGTTTTAATTCAAAGAATATTGCATACCTAAGTGGACAGACATAAACCAAAGACTGTGGACAAATGCAAGAAAGACTTTAAAAGATATTGTAATATTAGTATCATCAAGCATTCAATTTTAAAAATGCTATAAACTAAAGTGTGCATGACTTGTTTGAGCTGAAATAATCGATTGATTGATCAACAGGAACTTCTGCAAAGTTTTGATACAGGTACAGTTATATTGACTCCATTAGTTTCACTTTTTTCACCAGCCAGGAGGTTGGGAACAATGTGGACACACTACATCAAGGTAGACTCTCCTGCTCTTGTTTTTTTTTGCTTTGTTTGTACTGATACAAGAGTGAGAGAGGTCTTTGTGTATGTGCACACGCTCCTGTTCATGTTAATGTGAACATATGGTGGTTTATGTGAGTGTCTAATACCATATCTTCCATAAAAACGGTGCAAACAGGTGATAATTATATCTCCTATAACAACAAATAAGAAGGTACAGCTCTCTGCCTTTATACTTTCACCTGTCTGGTTGTAGGAGGTTCAAAGTAAGTGGAAACTATCCCAAAGCATTGCCTTCACTGCTACTGTATGGTAAACAGAAGTGTTGTGTATACAGGTTATTCAACCCGATCCAGAGTTTACACTTCATATGAAATGCAATAGCACACCGGGCGTTTTTTTTTTTTAATCACACTATGTGCGGTGTAGACATTTTTATTGTGTGCCCGCAATGATAACAAGCACTGAGCTACATGAGCGGCCTGTATTGCTCAGTATATTAGATAAACTACAGGAGCCAGAAGCTCATAGAGGTGATCAAACACAGACAGAATGAGCATTTTCATGTCTGATAAAATGAAGAAAAACTCAAATTTGACCATCTGGTTTAGTGGTGGGTTAGAAAACTCAGGAAAATGGCAATAATTAGTCGATTCATTGATTAGTTTTGGTTGATTGGTTTCCATTTCTGTTGTTTCTGTGGTCAAAAATAGGAAACAAAAACTAATTTTCTTTTCAAAAGTGCCATTTTGGTTTCTGGAAAGTTTTGAAAGCTATAATTTTTTTTCTCTCATTTTGACATTTTTATTAACTGATTAATCAAGACACAATGGACAAATACTGGTGTAAACTGGGGCTGTATTTTATGAATTGAGTGTATTTGCTACACTCCACTGATTGATCACAAGGCAGATTCTCAGACACATTACATCACAGGAAGTGGCAGTGTTGTTCACAAAACCAACCGACTATTAACTTCATGAGCCAAAATTAATCTTTGCAAGTCTTTGCAAATCTTTGGAGTGCTACAGCTCATAATACTGTAGCAGTATAAAGACATTTTTCTCTTGCATTAGCTTTATCCAATGTAACATAATGAATTATGTACAATACAGATACTTTATCATGAATGTATCATGTTTTAAGGTAAATTTCAACAAAAAAAAAATCAATTTGTTAGAATTAATCTGTGCTCCAACTAACAATTACCTTTTGATAGCCTATTGATGAATTGATAGATTGTTTTCCCAGCTGATCACATTTGGTCAATAAAATACCAGTAAAACTGTCAATATCCATCTTAATTACACAAATTCTAAGGTGATGCCTCCAGATGTTTCATTTTGTCCAATAATAACTCAAATCCAAACATACAGATTTGGGATAAAACCAGAAAATCAGTTGTTTAGTTGAAACCAATGGAAATCCTAATAAAGAGCTCAAAAGTATGTATTCTGTATGAGTAAGTATTCTGATAGGATTCATAATCTTTTAAATTTGGACAGTATTTCTAGATGTTTTCATGTCCAACAGCTCATATCTTCTCCTGTAGATGTAGCTGTTATCCCCTCACCAGTATTTTACTTTTACTACAGTTTTAAACGCCCCTGCAGTGTTGTATTAAATTTGATTTTTAATCCTCTGTTGTTTTAATTTGGGTGTTAGAGAAGCTGATTGTAACATCTACTAGGCTACACAGCTTCTGGGACGTGTTGCAGTGATTTTAATTTAAGATTCTTGGCAAAATGCTTCATCGTCGTTTAATATATTTTATCCACATGCTGACATTTCCAACAGTTTTTAATCTGCCAAGATTCCTCTTTGCAATTATCCTCCATATGTTGAGAAAACTCCCCGAGAGTGAATAAATGTGTTGACTGTAAATCCCAGTTTAAATAAAGAGCTCTGGTTTTTAGTTTTAAATGCACTTTTGTAAACACTGTGCCCATTTTACTATTGTTTTAATATTGCATAGCTACATAAGTGGATGGACACAAACCAAAGACCATGGACAAAAGACTGTTAAAGATATTCTAATATTAGTATCATCTAGCATTCAATTTTAAAAATGCTGTAAAATAAAGGTTCATGACTTGTTTGCAGCTGAAATGATTGATTGATTGATTGATCAACCAACAGGAACTTCTGCAAAGTTTTGATCATCCATTAGTTGTTGTCAGCCATTTTTCAAGCAATGCAGGACATCGCTGCTTGTCCTTACTGTATGTGATAGTGAACTGAATATATTTGAGTTTTAAGACAAAGTAAAGAATTTGATGCTGAAAAACTGTACTTTAGAAAACATATAAAGGCAATTTCCACTATTTTCTGACATTTCTGGACATAAATTAACAGGATAATCAATAAAAAATGATGAGATATGAACAATAGCCTATAGCCTAATACGAAAGTCAGAGTTCTGCCATGTGTGTCTTGTTCAATGCAACTTATAAATTATGAATGAAATCAATGAATAATTGACCATACAATACACTATACTCTAGTGTTTTTACAAGCATAATACAGTTAAAACTTCAAATTAAAAGTCCAAGCAGGTGTAACTGGTAGTTCAGTAACCAGACACTAGAGCAGACTATCAGTCTGACTGGGAGTCGCCTTTAGCCTATAACAAACTACTCTGTTATGGGAGATAAAAACTTTTAAATGAAATAGCGTTTGATAACCTAATAATAGTGTCGCTATGTCCTCTGGGATACAGCAGAAAAAAAATATATTTAAAGGTTATTGCACACTAAATCGTTCCCGGAAAAAGAGCTCGTTTCGCTTATTAATGCAGCATTAACATCAAAAATAATCAAACATGTGGTTTTTTAGTGTGATAATGTAAAAATAGGATATTTTTAAAAGTAAGTGTGCGTATTTGAAAAAAGAAAAAAAAAACGCCGAGGTCATATCTGTGACGGTCCACGCTTGGCTGGACTGTGGGGTTGAAGGAAGCCTGTCCTCCCGGTAGTCGGAGCGGGGAGAGGAGGGGGACTCGACGGCGAGAGCTTCAGGCGGTGAGTGCGCTGCTGACGGACGGACTGCTCTCTCTCCGCGACGCCCCACCAGCAGCAAAAAAACAACAACATCTTAAATTAAACCACGAACAAACTACTCCTACGGAAGCAGCCGGGTTTTTTTTTCTCCTGTACGGTGTCCTAGCCAGGTGAGTTTTAACTTGTGCACCGTCTTGTGTCTTGTGGCTCCGCGGAGGAGGAGGAGGGGAGAGACTGCCGAGGCTGTGGCTCAATACAAAGGCTTTCTTTGCCGGAGAAAATGCCGGGGCTGCAGCAGCCGGGAGGCCCGCCTGTGTCTTTCAAGTCACCGACTACTAGCAGCGGTTATCCCCTTGTCTTATTCATGTCTTCCTTTAACCCCCCACACATTTCTGCTCCATCTAACAGCATGTAATTTGCTTTAAAACCACGTTTTTTTCTGTTTTGCGTCGTTGCGAGTCGAGCGCGCTGGGGGTTTTGACCACCGTGGCCGGCACCAAAGAAACATGGTTGCTCTGCGGAGTCTCCTGACGCTGCACGCCCGGCATCGGTGCAGCTTGTGCCGCTAGACGGTTACGGGGACAGCCGGGGTTGCCGCCGTGTGTTGCGACCAGGAAAAAAATCGTCCGGGAGGAGGAAGGAGAGGAGAGGAGAAGGAGGAGGAGGAGGAGGGAGGGGGTAAAAGAAAACGCACGCAACAACACGTTATGTTATGTAATAGATTTTAGATAGAAAATTTAAAAAATAAAAAATAAAAAAGGCAACCCTCAAACGCTGGCAGGTCTGCAGAAAGTTTCTTTGTAGCTATACATATGATGGCAAACAAAGTTGGAAACGCTGGGTTTCGTGTAGCGACCTTCCAGCTCGGTTTATGGGGCTTTTCGGCGGTTTTCACTCTTCCACCAGCCAGGTTGAGCAGCTTTTTTATTGGGAAATGGTCAAGAAGAGCTTATTGTCTCTCGGTGTCGGCTGCAGTCGGGTGGTTCAGTCTCTCTGCATGCAGGCAGCAGGCTGCATGAGCCGGGGTGTGGGGGGTCCACACGCGGGCTAGCAGAGCAGCTCCCCCGGCTTGGTTAATGCCCGATAGCGTGGTTCCTCCTGGAGGATGCTGGAGGGTTTAGTATCTCTGAGCGTTTAGCTCCATAGCTTCATAGCTGCGATGGCTTCAATTGCAACATTAGCCATGGATGTTATCAGGTGTAGCATCAAAATAAAGTCAAGGTGTAGCCTACCAGTGGTGGGAAGTAGTACACATACAAGCATTGAAGTAGGCTGTGACTGCAAATATCACTAGTATGTAAAAATACAGAATGTATTTCATTCAAAAGCATGCAATATTTACCAAATTAAAGCATTATCAGCCAAATATACATAAAATACCTTTAAAATGGGTGCAGATGTATTATTTTTACTGTTAAATTGTTAAGCTAGTTATGCATCACTGTATTGCAGCTTTATAGACACAAGTTAGGCTACATTTTGATAGTTTAGTCAAGTGGATCCCAAACCTTAGGGCCAGCATCCTTAAATCTACAGAGTCTGGACATGATTAATAGTAGTTAATTGTAATTTACTTGCACTTTATATGTATTTTGCGGCTCTTTCTGCATGTGGATGTTTTTTTCCCCCACACCTGTCAGTATATCCTGTGTTGCATTATATCAAAGGAGAGATTAAACGGTGTCCATTGAAGTGTTATTACTGAAAGGGGAAGAGTCTGTGGAGGAGACAAAGACCAATTGGATAAACACGATAATTTAACGCTGTTAATTTGAGGAAGTGGACTCCGTAATTAGAGGGGGTGTCTGTATTAAAACACAGCTGCCGGCCTGACACTGGTGCTCTGAGTGGCTGCTTTTCAATAAGTGACAAACCAGGAACAGCAACCTGGGACTCAAGGTCCTACTCCTTCAGTATCTGAACAGTATTAATTTGGAGGATTACATTTAATAAATCAAGGTTGTGGTGTAATTGTTTGTAATCCAAATTGTTTCCCTGATAGCTAACAGGCTCAACAGACTAATACCTGCCCTTCTAAGACTATCAGAACAGACATGAGGAGTTTTGGGGGCCTTTCAATGGATCTCGTGCCTGAAAGTTAGCACATAGCGGGCATGTCATAAGGACTTCTGAGATGATCTTTAACCTTGTTTTGGAAATGTTTGGCGGACAGTGTATTCTACAGTCTGGCTGTAGCAATACACCCAGATTGTCCGCAGTGATTCTAACTGTGTGTAAGGTAACAAACACTTGAGGGTGGAGTGGTGTATTGTTCTGAAACACTCTTGTGTTATTTGTGCTGCCATGCTAGGTTGCTAAATGGGGCATATGGGACAACTGCCCTCGGGAAACCTGGACGCCCAAGAGCCTTGAAGGCCCCGGGTTCATTTGTGTTTCTGTAGTGATTTTATGATTTGCTGCAATATGCATCATATTAAATGGGAAAAGCTTTTGTGTTATTTGAGAATTAGCTTTTAATATTTTTAAATATCAATTTGAGGCGACAAGAACACAGTCCCACAGCTCATTTGTGCTCCGGAGTTCAGTCGCAGGTTAATGCGGCTGTGTGCAGCCCACACTCCAAAGGTTTGGCACATTGACCTCAGGTTATTTGCCATAATTTGGCCGAGGTTTAATGAATTCTATTCTCTCCCTTAGTCTGGATGCACCTGAACACTTCCCTCAGGGCTTTCACTGTGGAAGCTTCTGGCATCTCTGCATCTGCTCACTTTTGTTCCAGATTCCCAGTCGTGTTGTAGTTCTGTCCAGTTTTGGTGTGTAACTGAGGGATCACTTTTATTCACTGGACTCGCATACAGATTTTGTAATACATGGAACCAGAGGCAAAGGTCTGACACTACAAGGCTTTTATTGTGAAACTGCAAACATTAAACATACTGAACTATTATAAATGCATCACACACTAACTTGTCCACCTGTGAGCTGCAAGAACAAGCTTCCAAAACCATGCAGCACCTTTTCATTTAAATAATAACAGCCTGCATTTGATACTGCAGAGTGGACACGTCAGGCTCCTCCACACGGTGGCAGCAGATGACTGACTGAGACTAGTCTGCTGTGCAGCTGTGTGTCTGGATATGTGTTCCAATGGGGTGTTTGTGTCAGTATTGATCGTTCTGATCGACTGTAGTGTAAAGAAATCAAACAAGGAAATGCTAATAGTTGTAGTTAGTTAACTATGGGGATTAGGAAAAGATGTGTGTCTGTTTTTGTCAGTGCAATAGGAGCATTTATCCCCAAAAATCTTTTATTGGACAGGGTTTAGTTTAAAGGTGTCATCTCTGCTTTGGGAAATTGTGTTTTTCACACAATGAATGAATTATAAGATGTTTTAAGACTAATGACTATTGAATTATAGTACTATGTCTCGCACCAGAACCTTAAAACTCCCTAAAAATAGACTGTTAGTTCAAGATGTTGCTACACAACTGAATAAGATGAGAAAATGTCAAGGGCTTTCGACATGTTTTTGGGTGTGCATTGCAAAACTCCTGTGAATGGTGGACATCATTCACAGCTCTTACAAAACACCAAGGATCTGGTGTGTGGGCACTGAATAAATAACACTGTGTGTGTGTGTGTGTGTGTGTGTGTGTGTGTGTGTGTGTGTGTGTGTGTGTGTGTGTGTGTGTGTGTGTGTGTGTGTGTGTGTGTGTGTGTGTTCTTGTACATACTACATTGTGAGGACCGGCGAGAGTTTTTAACCAACACTGTGAGGACACTTTTGGGATGTGAGGACATTTTGGCCGGTCCTCACTTTGTCAAGCTTTAAATTAGCTCTAAATGCTATAAATAAGCTCCCCTCTGTTTTTCACAGAGGGTCCTCAGTTTGATAGTAAGTTAAGAATTTTTCGCCAGAATTTCACACACTTTTTGCTCTCTGCTCCGCCTACTGGTGAAATTTGGTACTGCACCCAAATATTCACCAAACGCTTAGGCATATAGGACTAATCTCCTGCTGCTGTACTAAGACATTACTAGAAATCATGTTTGTTTTGTTTTGCATGGCCATTTATGATTTTTTGAAAATTGTTTTAATTAATTCAATGGATAATTATTGAATTTGTGCTATGACAATATTTTTCCATGTGATTTGTTTAAATTTAAAAGGATTAACATTTAAAATGTTATTATTATTATTATTATTATTAATAATAATAATAATAATAATAATAAGCAAATTAAGGCTAAGTGCTGTCCAAAACCCACTGTCATATTTGTGAAACTTTTATTGTCGTTTAGACTTCATTTTACATGGTCCAGATCCAAAACTACTCTACTTAGACAAGACAGATCATTAGTTACATTACTAGATCATGACAGAAGCTGGAGACCTACCAATTTTTAGTTATATAAAACCTTTATTCTATTTATGAAAATGCAATAAAGAGACATTTTGCTGTTTTTCTTTTTCCACGTCTAGACCATTCATGTCCGAAATAGTGAAAGCTTTTTTTCTAGTTTTATAGTTCAGTAAGAACAGTTTTCTGTTTGACACGTAGACCACGTTGGACCAGGTCCATATCCAAAATCACCATACAGAGGCAACTAGTAACTAGGTACTAGATTAAATACTGTCTTTTTGGACAAATCATCTTCTTGCATGAGCACTACTGGTCTATGTGGTCTACATCTGGGGGAAAAAACAATTAAAATGTCTTTTTTTTTTCATTATCATAAATAAAGCACAGTGGTGGTGAGGCATTCCTTACTTTTACAATGTATGGCGTGCCATCACAACAGATGAGCAACAATGAGAGGACCACTGTTTGTTACCCTACAGTTTCCCCTCTACATCAGAGGCTGTGGACCAGAAGCCATCCTCAATGTCATCCATGACTCTACCTGCTGCATGCGGAAACTAATGACTTTTTTTTTTAAAGAGGGCAGTTAATGGCTCATTATAGTTAGGCCTATCTTCCAGTCGCCTTTAAAGCAGATATCAGGTGAATGTTTTTGTTAATATAAGTCCTAAATAGTCCTATTTTCTGTCAGCATCACTTCCATAGAGTGTTTGGTCTCTCCGTCACTCTGCTCTGCTGTAAACCAGGAGAAAACTTTCCTTGTAGGATACAAGTGTTATCCAATGAGGAGAGAGAACGGCATGAAGGGCTGTGTGTGCAGCCAAGGGATGCGTATGAATGTGGTGACGTAGGGACGAGGACCAATAGATGCCTGACGAGGGCGGGGGCTGCTAACTCATGGTGCGTTCAAGGAAACTCGTAACTTGTGTTTTTCCTTCCTGTGAAGTCATACCAGTTCGATCTGGTACGAGTTCACGGGTCGGAAGTTACGAGTGGCCGTTATAGTGACTTTCACAGGCAACAGGACGGTAAAAACACGAGCTACGGGTTGGAACGCTACAAAGTCGTAACAAAGCTGTAACTTACGGTTTCAAAAGCCTGGAACGCAGCATTAGACAAAACCACCGGATCGCTGATATCTGTTTTAATATGTGAAGTGGTCTGACTTCAGGAAAATGTTGATAATTCACGGTTTTATAATGATTATTCATTTTAATAGTTCTGGCTGATACAAAGACATGACATGGCCATAAATATGTGGCAAGGAAAATTTGATATTTTATCTTTTTCAATCATTACCTAGTTGAGTACTATATTCTTTATTTATTAATATAATATAAATACTTAAAGATTCCCTAAACCAAAAATCGTCTTTTTAAAATAATTAACATGTCAATTTAGTGTATGGGCTCTGCTACAAGGCATTTCAGGAGCAAAATTGCTAATCCACGCAATAACTGAGCATTTTAGACTTGAAAATGCAGTTTTAGTACCAGAGTCTGAAAAAACTGAATTCAATTTTTCAAATTGGAGTCCGTTTTCGTGCGTCACGAAACTATAGCAACCAATCCCGTTGATTTCCCCCCCATCTCATTATATAAATTACCCACAGGGTGTAAAGCTGGAGTAACGTACGTTAAACAGCGATGACGGCGACGTTGCTCTGTGCTCGGTGAGGAGCGGTTAAGGACGGTGATACCAGCCTGTTACCAGTAGCTCAGAGACTGTGGGCGTGGCCTCTGGATGCGAGCACCTAAAGAACTTTATAATTCACAGCAGCGGCGGCTCAGGAGCTCATGCCGCTGTTTGTTGTAGTAATTCACCGCGATAGCGGCACTTCACTCCTACATAACAGCTGGATGCACCACAAAATTATGTGTGGCAGCGGTGGCAATGTGGTAATGTCGCTGACTTATAATCTGTAGACTTGGGTTCGAATCCTGTGATCCATTTTCTTTCTCTGTCTTTAAACTTCATTCACTTTTCGGTTTACATTCAAATTTGCATTTTAATACAAAGACTCCCCAGAGGAAACACAAGCTTGCACTTGAAACCTGACGTGAGCTTCGTGTTTTCAAATCACCTGTCTGTCTTCCTTGCCCCTGACGCATTGACGCGGGGGGGGGGGGGGGGGCAGCCAATGAGTGCTCGCGGCAGCGCCGCTGCTCGTTGAATACAGCTGTAATAACGTGATTTCAGGTCCTGAAACATTTGTAATATCTCTGGAAAAAGTCACTAGATTTGTCGCTAGTCGCTTTTTACAAAAGAAGTCGCCAAGAGGGTTTGGAAAGTCGCCAGTTGGCAACACTGCGCGCACCGCCGTTACCTAGCAACCCTGACCAAGCAAATCATGCATATTAATAAGATGTGAATTTTTCAATGAGGGAGAAATATGGACGTGTTGTTAGTGTCTTTGGAGATTTATTTTAAACAACTTTTTTTTATCAAAAAATAGTCATAGCAGAGCATTTTTACACATTTTTTTACATGCACATCATGCCCATGACAATGGGACTTGAGCTTTCATTAGTTTTCACAGCACAAACAACATGATTTAAAGTCAACAGTGAACATTACGGCCCTTTCCTGTATGTCATTCCCCCCTCTCTCTGCCTCCCATTTCCTTTCACACTCTGAACTGTCCTATCAAATAAAGGTATGAAAAGCCAAAAATACTGTATATAGGCTACTTAAAAAAAAAAGACAGACGACAGTCGCCATGGTGGGGATCGGCCCACATAATAGGTGCCAGGGGTCTGCTGCACTTGACTCGTCTTGAAACACAAACCAAGGAGTCCGAAGGGACAGTGTTGTTGTGTGTCCTTGAGAGGAACAAGAACGACAAACACACGGTGACCTTTGACACGTCTGAGGGTCGCACGGAACTCCACACAGTTGATGGGCCTCACTTCCTGATACACAAACTCAAATGTCTGCCTCCTAGCTTAAAGCGTTAGTGAATTATTTGGTGTAGATTTGAATCAGCTGTTCTAAACCCTCTCACGCCTTCTCTATTTCCCACTTGCGCTGGTTGGAGGGACGGAGGTGGGAAAGAGGAGGATTTGCAGTAGGGTGCGTGGTGGACGAAAATTGCAAAGTGTGCCTAAACACGACAGAGACTGGGAGAGAGCTACGAAATTAGAGCCCTTAATGTGAAAAAGAAAATATATCTAAAGGCATAAAAAGTGATGCACTTTTTTTTTAATTTAGACTTTATCCAGTTAAAGGAATTGTGTGAAAATATGTTTGTGTTTTATGGTCAAACGTCTTCAGTAAGGCAAAATACTGAAAGGGTTAACAGGGTTTTAGTGAGGTGCTGGAGAAGCAGAAGCAGGACTGGGGCTCTGCTAATTAACGACCCATCAACTCAGCAGCCAGAGCACTCTGTGCAAGGTGAAGAGTTCACCGGCTGAGTGACACTGGCTGCCTCTCACCTGTTAAAGAGACAGATGGAGAAATTTAAAAGACTGCAATTTCATTATATAAAAACAATGATGGAGGATCATATTAATTCAAAGGACTATGAAATTTTGATTTGGAAATTTTCAGGAAATGTAAAGTATTGATGCATTTTCTTCCTCCATCTGATTCAAATTTACCCATCCTAATACAGCTCCTGAAGAACGGTTCAGCTAGAGAGATGGCTGAGGTCTAATTTTCTTAGATTCTAAGAGTTATATGCTAAGAGTGCAAGGAGGAGGAAAATCAATATACAGATCATCTTTACAGTATATGGAACTGTACAGGACAGATAACTATCCCCTCAAGATTTTCTCCTCAATAACACAAAATTTTATTTACTCTGGGAATCTCATTTGAGACTTTTGCTGAAAGTATATCAGACAGACAGAATAGTGAACTCAAACAGTATGTCACAAAAGAACATCAGAGAAAGTTACAGATACCGGAATTAACTTTAACAGAGGTTTATCATATCATGTAGCTCGTGTTATGGTGGTGGAGCACTACAAGTGGGTCCACAGTCTCCAAGAGATAATAACAGACTGAGATCTGGAAAGTCTGTAGCTACAGAGTTAATTCATGTTATTTTTCATATTTATTAAATCATATGATGCAAAGCTAGTTAAGACAGATAACAGTCAGTCTTGGCTATGCTGCTGCCGACACTGCTGCTGCCCTGCTGGGACCCTTACTGCTTCTTCATGTTACTGCTGTTGCCCCTCCTACCCATGAGGTTTTGCAAACCCACCACCTCCCCAGCATCCACCTGTGGGCTCTGTCTCTATGATTTCCTGCGAGGCCCTGCTTTCATTCCCTGTAATATCTGTCAAAGTAGATCATTATTCAGGGAATGAATATCTGAGACAGAGCCTGTTGCCTGCTCATTGTTATTAATTGTTCTAATTTTGAGTTGCCTGACTGAATTGTACAATTTTATATGTTTCTCCACTCATTTGTTCATTTCCTCAATAAATAAATCAAGAGGTTAAATCAATATTGACATAAATTTAATCTGAATTTTTTAATTAGGTGTCCCCTTGAGTTATGTGAAACTCTGATGCTCTTTATATGTCAAAGAGACCATGAAGTCACTTCACCGCAGTGAAAGTGTTCATCAAAATAAAACTTTAAATTCTGGGGCGATAGCTCTGTGTGCTCATTCCAATTTAATTTCCACATCATCTTTGATTGCCAGTTTTGTAAGCAGGGTTTCCACCGAATCAACTGCCTTTTTTTTTTTTTTTTACACACCGCAACATATGGTTCACGTCATAACTTCATATTTTGGCCATTCAAGCTTCCATAGTCCATAGTTCACTTGTTTGTTTGATAGTTCAAAGACTTTTGGTTAAGTAGCCATGGATAGCTACCCCGCCGTCATTGCGGCCATCGCCGGCCATCGCTGGCCAAGTGTGTTCTGTTTCCTCATGATAACAAGATAAATCTTATTTTAAGAAGAAAAGTTTTGTTATCCTGAGAGAGCAATATGCACACATCTTGTCACCTTTGATTTTAGGGAATTTCCATCTGTCATTTGAAGGGTTAAAATCCTGTTTATGATGATGGAGATTATTTTATGATCAAGACTGAATGTGGGAAAAAAAATATAAAAAAAATACACTCATTATATTTTTATTCATATTTATGAATATGTACACAAAATGTATATGAGGGTTTTTTGAGAATGCACTTGTTGGAACTGTGAAAATATGTTCAGGTGTTAGGGTCAGCCTTCATCAGAAAGGCAGAGCAGTAACAGAGTTGTTGAGAGCTGCTGGAGAAGCAGAAGCTGGGGCCTCTGCTAATTAATGGCCCATCAACAGCAGCCAATCAGAGCGCAAGGTGAAAAGTTCAAATCGGTCCTCACTCTGATGGTTAAAAACTTTTTTCCTGAAACTTTGTTTTTCACACAATCTGAACGAATGTATAGTTTGTTGGTTCCCCCTAGTGTTCAGACATATGTTTCCTGTGTTGACATGAGGTCTAGAAATGCCGGTCCTCACTTTGCAGGAAATTCACTCGGTCCTCACTATGCAGCAAGTACAAGAATGTGTGTGTGTGTGTGTGTGTGTGTGTGTGTGTGTGTGTGTGTGTGTGTGTGTGTGTGTGTGTGTGTGTGTGTGTGTGTGTGTGTGTGTGTGTGTGTGTGATTTGATAAATTCATTAAAAAAACATTGTTTGACTTTCCTGTTTCTGTTTTCTTCTCAGATTGAACAATGTGATTGTGATCGGAGGCAGCTGCACTCCAGTGGTCGAGGACCTCACCCCACTTCACTAGAATGTACTTGATGAATGTACCGCCTGTCGCAGCGACGCAAACAGAATGGAGAACATGTGGCCCACCAGGAGGCTATAGCCTTCAGTGCTTCAATGACTCTGACACCGAGTTGTCCACCAGAGGCACACCTATCTCAGACAAGGTCCGGATGATCATAGAGAGCCTTCGGAGCACCCAGTCCTCACTCGAGATGGGCGACGAGATCGAGGGAAATGTGCTATCAGGACAAGACGGTCATCCCCAAGTCTGCAAGGTTGCAGTGGGTTCTTATGTGGGAGGGAAGTCCAAAACTAAAGGTCCCACTGAAAACCAGCAGGCGCATGTTTCCTCCCCGATCGACCACGACAGCACCGACTCCGACAGCGACGATTCTGTGGACCGAGGGATTGAGGAGGCCATCCTGGAGTATCTGAAGGAAAAGGATGATCACAAACGCAAAGCAGAACCGTGCTCCACATTCCTCCAATCATCCAAAATTCAGAGGAAAAATCTCCCCATTCCTGAGGTTTCTAGACAGAACTCTGATGAAAATACGTTTTTGATTGCAAGCAGCCAGTATCCAAAAAGTGTCAAAGAAACCCTGACAACACCGGCTGGTATCCCCATAAAAAAGTACATCAAGAACAAGGCCTCCCTTCACGACAGCATGGTCAGGAAATTGGATTCTAATCGAAGTGCAACAACCAAAAGTTTAGTCTCGCCCAAAGAGCAGACAAAGAGCCCGTCTAAAACCATTAGCATGTTCAACAAAGTGAAGTACCCGGTCACAGTGAAGGTAGAAGAAGACTCGAATGACTCCAGTAGTGACGACGGTATCGAGGAGGCCATTCAGAGATACCAGTTGGAGAAAAAGGAGCAGCTGAACAGAAGGGGGGCTTTCAGTCCAAACGCATTCAAAGATGAATCAGACTCCACCAGCGACGACGGGATCGAGGAAGCGATTCGCTGCTACCAGCTGGAGCAGCTGAAGGAGAAGAGCGTCCTGAAACCGTTCGTACACAAGCAAAAGGCCTTTAGCAAGTCGCTGGTGCATTCTGATGGAAGTACAAGTATGGAAAACATGAAGAAAAACAAAATGAGAAAGAAAAAGACCAGAACGGAGAAAGACATGAAGTCAGTTCCTCCTCCTTCTGCTCTCGTTCCCAAGACCCCACTGTCGGAGAGCCAGAAAGGCAAAGGAAACGGGTTGCTCTCTTTTAAAGTCGAAGGTTTTAAAGATCAACCTACACTTGCTCCACCGAAGGTCAACACCACGGCAGAGCTCATGTGTGCCGAGGCCATACTGGACATTTCCAAAACTGTGATGCCTGGGGCTTTCCATCCTGGCGTTGACCTCAACACCTGTGCCCCAACTGAACCTTCTTTGCCCTCTGCGCTTCCCGACACGTGTCCAGATGAAGAAAGCGACAACAGCTCCGTTGACAGCGAAGACGGGATCGAGCAAGAAATCAGGAAATTCCTTGAGCAGAAGGCCCAAATGCACAAACAGCCGCCCGGCTCTGCCGTGACGCAAGACCCTCAGAGTCTGAATGAAGCAGAGAAAACAGAGAAAACGAAACAAGCCGCGACGCAAAAGAAACCTTCGAGGATGTCCCTGACGCAGAGGAGGAAACAAAGAGCGGAGAACTGTGGCGTTCCCAACGCGTCGGGGACGGATCACAACGATAAAGACAAACCCCCGAAATCTGAGCCCGATCTGAGCCCACTGGTGTTAACCCACAGGAGTCAAACACAGCCAATGTCTGGATTACACAAGGCAGAGCAAAGTGGAGACAAGAGCAGCTCGCTTGACAGTGATGAGGACCTAGACACCGCTATAAAAGACCTGCTCAAGACAAAAAAGAAGTCAAAGAAAAAGACAAGAGACTTAAAGCGGAACTCAAGGAAGTGCCTCAAGGATGAAGAACCACTGCTCAGAAATACTCTACCGGCCAAAAAGTTGAAACCAGATCCGCTCTCCAAGAGAAGCCCTTTGAAAAAACTACAAAAGACAAAGGATGGCATTAAAGACAAGACTGGAAATAGCAAAAAGAGCATTTCCCAACATAAACAAACGGATAAAAGTGAAGAGCATGAAGTGCTCGGAGCGGAAACAGAGATGTTGAAAGGGACCGAGGGTCGAGACTCTGTGTTGCTCCACCATCCCCAGGCTGCTCTTCAGATTAAGGACGACAGTAGTTCAGTCGACAGCGACGACAGCATCGAGCAAGAGATCAGAAGGTTTCTGGCTGAAAAGGCCAAAGTTTCAACCGCAGTGAAAAGTAATGATGGAGACGTGTCGAGGAACGGTACCGTCGTGGTTTGCGCCCGACTTCGAGATGAAGACATTAAACCGGAAAATCAGCTGGCTGAAATTCCTAGAAAAAGTATCATCACCTCCGGACAGTCTCCTCTGAGCAATCCACCTTTTCCGAGCCCGGACATCTCTGCTGTCGGCGGCGGAGCGCAATCACGTCTGTCCTCGGTCCAGTCCCGCAGCCCCTCGCTTCTGGAGCCGGCGGACGGGGCGGGGGCTGCCAGAGCCGAGCAGAGGAGGCCCGGCCCGGGGAGGGGCGACGGCCCGGACGACGGCGGCGGCGGCTCGCAGACGGAGAGGGCTCCGCCGGTTCTCAGCAGCGGCAGCGCTCACTCTCGTTCTGAGGCCATCAAGTGGCGCCAGAGCTTTGGACTCCCCATCACCGACACCAGGACTCCCATCCGAACGCCGTTCCACATCACCTCGTCCAAAACCAACGAGAGTGCACCAGCAGCTTTGCCGTATCAGAGCGGGGACGTCGGCCTCAAGCAACAGACTCCCGTAACCGTCTGGTCCTCCTCCACAAGGACCAGCGGACCCCCTTTCCCCTGGTCCTCAGAGACTCCTGTAAATAACACCTTCACATCCCCCGGTTTGAATAGTTTATCCTCCGCCAGGCAGCATCCGAGGATCTCCTTCACCCAGAGGTCCCAGTGCCCCATCGAGGGAGAGACGAAGAGTATGGTGCATATGCCCAAAGACAAGAGTGTGTTTGTCGAACTGGAATCTAATAGGACCAACCACGTCCAGGTTCGAAGCAGGGACAGGAGCGAGGGAAAGGAGAGAGTGGACTTGCTAATTGAGAGAAAAAGAGAAGGCGAGAGCAAGAAGATAGACGATAAAGACGTACATCTAGAAAGAGCAGAGGAAGAGTTTGTAGATGAGGCAGAGTGTGAGTCAGGCAACAGGAGAAATCCAGAGAAGAAGCAGGGCTTTTCCACATTGTAAGTATTTCCTTTGCTCACTATGTCCCATAGCATCATAATCCAACTTTTATACAAGATCATTTTCTTGATTATACCCTGCTCATACGTATAAGGTAGGTTATGATCAAGTCGATTCATTTATAGGCTCTAAGGGAATGTTTGTTGATACGAGAAAAACAAATCCAGTGTTTGTTTTTTTTACTGTGTTTTGTACACTTATACAGCTGTGTAACATACTGGCACCATCCTGTGCTCGGAGGTTTATCCCCATCACTGACCCTTTGAAAAGCAATACAGACTGCATGAGTAGAACTACTCTCTCCCAATGCAGGAAATGACCCAAAAATAAAAGTCCAAATGCTTGAAATTAGGATATTTTAATGTGTCCGTGGAACAACACACACTAATAACGCTAATCAGAAAAATACATGCTATCATTCCATAAGTGACAAACTTTAAATGTCATGTAGGTTTATTATAAGAAGAAATCAAAGACTTTTTATGTGCAAAAGTTACAAAAAGTTTCCATCCCTGCTCTATTTATGGGTTTATCTCTCTTTTTTTTTCTCTTTTTCTTTTAAAGCCAAAATTACACATTTAGATGTTTCATGTTCAGGTGACAAAATTTGGGACTTTTGACCCAGTTTGCTGCCATTACTGGGGTGATTAGAGAGAACCAGACTTGCGAATCGAAAACACGATTGATTGGACAGAAAGCTAAAGGCTTACAGGACTTTTTTCTTCGTGTATTATAGAAATTTCGACTTATTTTGGGTTTATTTGGCCCTTCATATCATCATAGATTAATCAGTTGAAGAAGAAAATGTTTGTGAAAGTAAGTGTTAGTAGCAGCCCTTAATGACAAAATTGGGAAATATTCTTATGTATCAGAATCTATCTTGTATCACTAAACACTAATGTCACATGTAAAACAAGTAAAGCTGACATCAAGACTGAATACCTACCTACAATCTTAATGTTATCAATTGATCTCTTCAAATTGTTCTACACCGACCGACTTTGCTTTGGCTGCTTGTGTCATCACATTACTCAATATTTTCTGTCCCAAGTGACCAAATTCTACCTTCCTGCTCAAGTCATCATGTCCCTTTACGACGTCATCCTTAAACCTGTGTAAACGATCCTTTCTAACTTTTGCGCATAAGGAGAAATAGCCAGGGTACACTATAAAAATATTCTACCCTTGACAAATAATGAACAACTTTTTTTAGAGCAATTTTACAACAGGAAGTGATACTGAAACAGTCTTGTATCCTTTCTAAAAAAAAAAAAAGTTGGAGATATTATACAGCATCTACTCAAGCTTTGTTTTTCAGACACAGAGCCCTTAGTTCATCGTATAGTTTTACATTTATAGATGGAAGTTGAAGCTCGGTGGTGGATGAAGGCCACGACACAAGTCTTGGACTTATTACCTCTATGACTCACATGTTGTTCCAGTCACATACTTACTCCTCTCTGTCTTGCTAAACTTGATATTCAGTGTGTTCCATTTCTTCGTCATGTTAAAGTTTTCTTGAATTTCTTATGTGAAAAAAAAGGCTATTTATTTTTGTTTATCAAAAAAAAACAAAAAAAGTTACTGAACATGCTGTGCATTGCCAGGTTTTGTAAATATTTTGTAAGAAGTGTTTTTTTTTCTTTTACTCTTTCAAATAAAAACTTTTGCCGTGTCTTTTAAGTGCATCTGTGTAATAAAGAGTGGAATACGAACAACAATGGGCCTTCTTCATAAATAATGTTCATTAATATGAATCATAGTTACACTTTACATGCTAAATTAAAAAATCTGAATGTATCATTTACATATTTTGCTCACTGTGTTTGGTAACAAATTAAAAGTAATGAGTGGGGAGTGGTCTGATGCATGTCCTGCTCTGCTCTGCTCAGGTCTTTGTCCTCTGCCATTGACCCTGGCTTCACCTTCAGCCCTTGCATAGCTCTAACCACAGAGGAGAGGAGCAGGATGTTCAGCAGGAGGTACCTGGCTGATAAAAGCAAAAAGGTACCGAATATTAGACAAACACACTCGCTGCACTATAGTTGTGAGTAAAAGCTGACTTTCCCAGAGGGTGTGAAATGTGTATTATAATTCCTGTAGGGGAATCGGTCTGTCATTGGTGCTAATGTGCAGAAGAAGCCTGTGCTACAGGTCAAGAGAAAGCTTCAGTTTGTTCCAGTGAACAGGTATGTGATTGGAAGGACCTCCATGGTTGAGTCTTCACAGCGAATGATCAAGAGTCTAAATAAAAAGCTATCTTGGTTTATTCTCATCTCTTTGCAGGAGTGAAGCTTCCAGTCAGCACAGCAAAACAGGATAAAACTTAGCACATTATGAATTTAAAACATGCACTGCAATGTTTGATACAGTGATTACAGTGTTTGTGTTGTTGAATAACTGATTTGTACTTTACTAAGCCTTTCATTTATTTAATGTTTCATGTTAGTTTTCATGTTGCAGTCTCATGACAACTTTATGTTTTGGAACACATTTAATTTTGGAAACATAGAACAATACACAAAGGAAAGTTTAGGTTCATATGTTTGTTTATGTACCAAATTAAGGGCTTTTTTTAAATATTATTTGTTTAAAAAAGTAGATCTAAACCCTGAGAACTTTCTGAAGGTTGTACTATTTGTTTTGATTACATTTTTCTACTCATTTATTTGTCCCGGTTACCAGTACTCCTAAATATTTAGGTATAGTTTTTAGGTTTAGTTCATGAAGGCTCACACTTTTCAGTTATTCCTTTTTGTATGACAGCCGTTATTTTTGAAAGAAGTGTGATAACTTAAACAAGAACAGTCAGTGGTGTTGACCTTTTCTTCAATAAAGTTTTGACGTTGAAAAAAAAAATATTGTACGGGAGCCGATGAACTACAAACACAAACATTTTTTTAATTTTTTATTTTTTATTGTAGCCATTTACTTGTGTAGTTTTCAGTAGTTGTCTTTTACTCTGGCCTGTTGTACATACTCTGAGACGGTAGGTGGCGCTTTGCATTGAAAAGTTGTTAGACTGTTAAAAAAGCAGAGAAAAAGAAATACTAGAAACGCGCATGCGCAGTTCGCTGACCTTCCGTGGAGCTCCTGAAGCAGCATGGCAGCCCCGACACTCACTAGAGGTAATTTTGAGCATTTATATTTTGATTTACGTTGAATCATTGTGCTTTTATTATTAATAATATATGTTTGCACAATTATCAATTCATACCGAGCACCGCTGTGGCGTTGTTTTGTTTTTATCCCAGTAATCCTAACGAACAAGCTAGCTACTACAGCTAACGTCAAACTGCTAGCTGGGTAACTTAGCAGTTACAGTTAATGTCCAATGTTTTGACCGGTGTTTGTGTTTCATTCTCAGGCCTTTTGGGGTTGAGACAGCAGCTCCGGGCTGTTACAGTCGGTCACTCCTGTGGTGGATATCAGTACGCGACTGCAGCGTCCGTGAAACCGCCTCAGCCTCACGTAGACGATGTGACAGGTGAGCTAAGTTAACGCTGCAGGGATGTCTGTGATGTAACGTTAACGGGACCTGGATGTTGTTGTTTTTAATGCGACACTGACACTGGACTATTGTACTTCATTTGCATGCAGATAAGATAATGAACCTGCCTCTGGAGAAGCCAGACTTCTTCCGTGTGTCAGAGCTGTTCTCGTTGAAAGACCTGTTCGACGCCAGAGTTCATCTTGGCCATAAGAAAGGCTGCAGACACAGGTTGGTGTGACTTCACTCACTGAGTTTATAAATTGTATTTAACTAGTTGATGTTGTTGCTCCAATGATGCATCAAAGGCTGCGAATCGTTTAGCGGAAGCCACTCTCTAAATCTACAATACCTCCACCAAAAAGATGTCAAAATCCTGACAGATAGCTTTTATTGCAGGACAAAACCCAATGTTATGCATTTTAAGTGACTTGTTTTATCCAGCAGATAGATAGATAGATAGATAGATAGATAGATAGATAGATAGATAGATAGATAGATAGATAGATAGATAGATAGATAGACAGATTTATTTATTTACCATATGTGCACAAACCAAAAGTCCAGACCCATGAATTATAAGTTGTGAAAAGGACCTAAGCTAAAAAACACAAATTGTTGTTCATATAATATTGCATGTCAAAAGTAGGGTGAGGTACTAGTGAGAGTACTATGACAAAAGAGTATTAAAAGCAGCAAGCAACATCATGCATTTTGTATTTCAAGTCAACTTTATTTGTCAGTGCTACTATATACATGATATGTAGAGTCTGAAATTGTGTTTCTCTCTGCCATTTAAACAAAAATAAATACACACAACATATCAATATATGAGACACACATTTTAAATACAAGTATAAAAAATGTAATTGTGTATGTATGTATAGTGCAATAGATGGACATATACTGCAAAGTGTGGGTGTGATATTCTGTTTGCAAATATGATCCATGCAGAAATTTACTGTCTAAAATAGTTAATAGTTTTGTCTTCTATATAATTGACAAGTTGTTTTGGCTTTAGAAAAGGAGATGCAACTTATATCTGCTGCTATTTCAGTTACAAAATATGTTTTATTATGCAAAAAAAAGGACTGAATATGTAATACACTCTTGTCTCTGCCTCAGGCTGATGGAGCCCTACCTGTACGGCTGCCGTTTGGACCATGACATCATTGATCTGGACCAGACCGTGGAGCATCTTCAGCAAGCCCTCAACTTCACCGCACACGTGGCGTACCGCGGCGGCATCATACTGTTCGTCAGCCGCCGCCGCCAGTTCAGCCACCTGGTGGAGCGGACCGCAAAGGATTGTGGGGAGTACGCCCACACGCACTACTGGCAGGGCGGCCTGCTCACCAACGCCCCCATCCAGTACGGGCCGGGGGTCCGTCTGCCGGACCTCATCGTCTTCCTTTCCACCCTCAACAACGTGTTTCAGCAGCACGTGGGAGTCCGAGACGCGGCGAAGATGAACATTCCCACAGTGGGCGTGGTGGACTCGAACTGTAACCCCTGCCTGGTCACCTACCCCGTGCCCGGGAACGACGACACTCCGGCCGCCGTGGAGCTGTACTGTCGCTTGTTCAAGATGACCATCAACCGCGGCAAAGACAAACGGAAACAGATGGAGCTGCTGCACGGCCTGTCGACGCCCGCCGCACCCAGCTCGTGACAAAATACTGTATATTCTAAATAAGAGACGTTAAAAAATGCATTTACAAAGATAAGAAGACTGTCTGTCCTCGCCTTCATCGTGCATCCGGAGAAAATCTGAGAAGAAAGAGCTGGGGCTGAGCTGAACTGACTACAGTGCTGTCTTGTTTAAAGACTTGAGTTGTGTTTGTATATTATTTCTGTGACATCATCTTCTCAACATATTTCTCATATTTGACCCTTAAAAGATTATTCATGTTGCAGCAGGTGTGCACAGGCTTCACCACAGACTAAGTTTACATGCATCATTCACCACAGGATTGACCTTTGACAGCCCAAACCAGACAGCAGCACTTGATGTTACTGTCACATTCATGTTCTCACTCACATGCTGTAGATTTCGCTGAAATGATTAAATCCCTCCATGCAACATTACAGTGTTTGAGTTCTAAGTTTCCTGCTATTTTTTTAACCTGTGCATGTCATTATTTCGTACCACTGAGGCTTTGTTTGTGCAGAAATACTGCTTGAACCCGGTAAATATATGTAAAATGTTTCAAACATCATGTGCTGCAGCAAAAATGGCATCAAGTGTTTGAATAAATCAGTTTGCATGTAGGGGAAACACTGGGACTATTAGATAAACATGGTGTGTACTCAAACATGTACTTTCTTATCGTTAATAGAAAAAATATGCACCAAAGTATACGTAGCCATTTAGCTTAGCAACACTGTAAACCAATTTATTGTAATTAAGTATATATTGTACATTATGTGCCTCCTCTTGTTATGTTGAGTAACTCCATCACATATTGTATCTTTGGACACAGTTCTTGGTCCTTATTGATAATATTATTTTGGTTTAAACTTTTGATCCCCAGTAATAAATTCAAACATTACACAAAAAGAAAATACCGGATATAAAATTAGCTTTTAATTCACTTGCTTCAATATTAAAGTGATGCATACATAAACACATCTGTGTAGTGAATAAACAAAAAATAAACTGAGCAGCTTTTTAAATAAGAGGAAGTGGCTGGGATTAAAAAAAAAAAAAAAAAGAAGAAGCAAAAAAGCGCATGCCTGTACACGTTTGGTCGCTCTCGGCTTCCGTAGCTGTACAACTCGTTCTCCTGGATTAACCTGCTCTCCCTCTGGCCACCAGGGACAAACTGCTGAGAGGACGAAAAGGTGAGTGCGAATGTGTCGCAGTTACTCTTAATAAACAATATAAAACCTATAAAAACCGTCTTATTTCATGATGTGGCGTTATATTTGAATCAGAAAGTGGAGGTTTTACGCCTTGGGTGTGTTCGCCATTTGCACAAACTCGAAAAGTTACAGCGACCTGTTGTCAAATTTCCACTTTTGTCAGTAAATTTAATGATATTTATAATAAACGTTGATTATTTACTTTTATATCTGAGTTTACATTAAATGTGCTCTGTTGCAGTTTGACTTCCACGTGATGAGGCAGCAACAGTCTATTCTTAGGTTGTAACGCCATGTTCATTATGGCGCTACTGTAGAAAGCTTATAATGAACTTTATTTTTTAAATTATGTAAATAAAAAGATTTTAAAAGCTTCATTTGAGCCAGACTGGCAGGATTTAACAGAATTTGACTGGTCTCGTTTATGTATGGATCGTATATGTTTCTAATTCCTGGTTACCATGTAGAAAGTGTAGCATTCAGTAAATAACAACATCAGTGTATGATAACACTTAATAGTTACTGTATGTTTGTTTACAAGCTTTAACAGTAAAAAAAAAAAAAACAGAGTGGTTTAATTAAAGGTCAAACAAATAGGAAAATTAATGAGTTCACCACTTCCTTAAGAGTTTTGTTTATAAAAAATGCCAATAAACGGTGTAAATATTTAGATTATTATCCAAGTTGTTGCCCATAAACATTAAAAAAAAACTCATTATCAAAATATTGTAAGGTATTTATTCACTAAAATATAATAAACATTTCCATTCTCTCATCAGGACTAAACCAATCATTTATCCTTTTTTATTCACAGATGCAACCTTCAGCTTTGTATTATGGATACAAAATGTTAAAGGACCAATGGACCATGATGTTTAGTTATTATTATTAAAATATTTAATATTAAAATTATTTAAATAGCTAATTAATTTTGAGCTGTAAAACTGAAACATCGTCACACTGTTCTCATGTTTGTTATTTTGGATTTTGCAGGTACATTACATGCAAAGCAAGAAGATCCGTGGCTTTGCCCCCCATGAGGGCAGTTACTGAGATGACCATGCATGGTAATCAATTCACTCTGTAACCCGAGACATTATATAGATAATGATAAAAAGATAAAAATAAATGATTTGCCCCTTGAGACGCAACTCTGGCTGCAGTGCCTTTGTTGCGCAGTAAGTGGGCGTAAAGTAACTGGCTCACGATAGCTCAACTTTCACTCCCAAGTGGACTTTGGGTATGGAACCGGGCCAGATACTTCAACTCAATTTACCACACAGCCAGGGCTTGTTTCATAATGTATGTGACTGATTTGTAACTCGTATCCCTGTCAATCAACATGGTAATAACCCTGGTTTTAATGAACAAAAAAATGAGCTTTCATCTATTATTTTCTACTGATAATGGTCTGTCATAATTTAGAAGTCCAAGGATCGTTGATTGGTGGAGCTGCACGAGAGCTGACAGTTCATTATGTTCACTTTCATCCAACCTTAAGGTAGCAGCATCATCATCTCCCTTCAAAACCTGCTATACTAGTTTACTAACATGTCACTGTATTTAAATGACAAAAAAAAACTAAAGTGAATGTGTCTTTTCTTCACAGATGCAGTGCCATTTACTGATGAATATAAGCATTTTACATCAGTGATGATGACGTGGGATTGTCTCATTACAAATCGTTTTAATGGCTCTTCATAAGCAACATGAGGCTACTGGATATATAAACTCTTACCTATTGGAGTTGTTGTGATAACTCAGAGTGGTGGTATAATGTCGTCCTGTATCAGGGCTGTTTCCTGAAATCATCATGATGTGTTCCTGCCTGATCCAATAGGGATGAATCTGCACTTTGTTTTAAATTGAAATGTATTGAATAGATTTACTTTCTTATGTTCTCTCATAACTCATTTTTGTATAGCCTGTATTATGTAATTGTATTTAAATGTGATTTTTTAACAATATATGGTTAAAAACATCTCAACTGTATGCTTCTATTTTTTTTATTTTAGATATAAATAATAAATTTTTAATCTATTTAGAATTGAGCAGTGTAACCAAACTATTTTCTTTCAGAGATTAGGAAAATATTTCTGATTCTGAAATGATAATGATGAAATGTACACTAATTTACACTGCATATGAAGGAGATGGAAGAAATTGTAGGTCTGATTATCAAGCTGATAAAAGGATTAATAACTGAAAATGTATATCAATATTTAGTGTTTACATATCTCATCAAAAGCAGTACATTTATTTGTCACATGGCTTAGTATTGAGCAGGTATTGAGTCATTACCCTTGTGCAGGCGTGCAGATCCGATGTCAAGATTGGAGGGGGCACAAAAAGTGTTTTTTTTTTTGTTTTTTTTGCCCGTATGCAACTCATATCATGCCACCATAAATCACAGCTTCATAGAGGCTCACCATATCATTCAAAAAGTATAATTTTAAGGGTCTCAGGCATGTAATGTCTACTTATGTCCGTATCTTTCACCCCCCTCAATTCTTCTCACCATCTTTCTTTTCTCCCAGTATATGGGACTACATGATGATGATGATTGATGATTAATTGATATGGATGAAGCCCTATGATTGAGGGGGGGTCGTTTTTTTTAAAAGCCTGCTTATGTCATCAGTACGAAGGAGTATTAGGACCTTTATTTTCTAACTTACCTGCATTATAAGAAATTAATTTGTAAACATATGAAACCAAAAACACCTCCACAGGGTTATAACAATCAGAAATCCCTCAGTTTAAAGTCTTATCTTTCCCTCATCCATCAGACAAGACTCTCCAGACAGACATATGATTGACTTTAGTTGATTGCTAATGGGTAAAGATGATCAATAATACATCTGTCTTGAAGGAGAGGTCATGGACAATATTGTTTGTTTTTTTTTAACCCAGTGGTTCAACTATGAGATCATTTTCTTTTGACCTACTAAAACACATACATACAATCATATTTTTTTTTTAAATATAAAATGCTAATACTCCTTTGTACATCAGCGTCTGTGTAAGAAACTATCCATTCATTTGCATTGTAGTGGAGGAGACCAGAGATGGAATGTGGAGTCATTATCCACCATTTCAATCATTTCTTTTTCGATGTGAATCTAAAATGTGGAGAATGTGAAGTCTGAAAATACATTTGAATAATTTAGGGTATTTTTTATTGAGGGGGACCAGGACCTATGCCCTTGTGCAGTTCCCGTGCTCTTCCTGTTGGTTCCACCAGGTGGCAGCAGACGGCAAAACGGCGTGTGACGCTACTCCGAGCGTCAGATCATGAAGAAGTGGTTAGCAGCAGCAGCAGCATTACATTACATTCAGTACGCTGCTGCCTCTCAGCGTACAGAGCAGCGACCAGTGGACCAGCAGCCTTGTTGTCTGTGCAATTAACCGGCTTTATTTTCATTATCGCCGTGGCGTGTTTACAGTGAGATTTATCGCCGTTGGGACCACAGAGGAAAGAGCCGAGGAGGACGTGTTGAGAATCCAGAGTTTAGTCCACAACAGCCAGTGTTAGCCATTTGCTAAGAGAGTTATTATCCTGGGATCCGAGGAACCATGAGCTTTCTATTGTGAGTTATACATGTGTTATTATTGCTTGTTTTATCTGCTTGTTTGACTTTGTATTCAGAAACTGTCAGCGGTGATTTATATATATATATGTATACAACCTGCTAGCTAGCGTGTTGGCTAGCTAGCAATGCTATATATGCCATAGACTACTACGGGCTGCGACTACTTCCTGGATTCACCTTCGGATGTTTGGTGTGATTGTTGTCTCTGCTTCTCTGTTAGATTGTTTTGGGGAACGACTCCTCAACATCGACAGTTTGACAGCTATAACAGAAGAGTGATCGATATTGATTATTGTTTTTGACATTATGAATCTACCTAATAACCAACACCAGAGTGAATTTAACAAGAGGGGGGATCTCAGTGTGGCTTGGGTATTTGCTGGAGTGGACACTTTGTTGCTACGAGCTAATCCAGATCTGATATGGCATAACTCGCCAATATTTTTATTATGGATATGAAGGATCCAGGAGTATCTTTGGGAATATTAACTGTGTTGTCTGTTGAGGGAATGTGTGCTATTTGGCAACTGGTAAATGTAGAACCAGGATAAGAAAAAACATAAAAACAATGAAAGGGTTTGACGAGTGTGTCACCGCTTTATTTTCTAACTTACCTGCGTTATAAGAAATTAATTTGTAAACATATGAAACCAAAAACACCTCCATAGGGTTATAACAATCAGAAATCCCTCAGTTTAAAGTCTTATCATTTACTCATCCATCAGACAAGACTCTCCAGTCCAGACTGACCTATGATTGACTTTAGTTGATTGCTAATGGGTAAAGATGATCAATAATACATCTGTCTTGAAGGAGAGGTCATGGACAATATTGTTTTTTTAAAAACCCAGTGGTTCAACGACGAGATAATTTTCTTTTGACCTACTAAAACACATATACAATCATATTTTTATATAGAATGCAACCATATAGGCTATGTTGTTTTCTTTAGCTATAGATTGGTGTGCACTGGTATTGTTGTATAATAGATTGATACTTTATTGATTGATCCCTCAGGGGGATTCAGTTTTAATCTGTGGTGTTGTGATGATTCACATAAATTCTTGTTTAATGGGGCAGTGACAGGAACTGAAAACAGCACCTCACTGAAAAAATGGCCTCATTATGCTTCATACACAGAGCGAGACCCTGTTCTGGTCCTACTCTCTGATTCTCTCTAAAAAAAAAAACCCACTTAAACTCCTTTGTTTGCAATTTTCAGTAACTTGGTGTTAGCAAAAGGCCCACACCTAGTGGGGGGGGGGGATTGCAAACTCATGATTTGTCATTATATATTTTGACTCCCTCCTTCGTCCCTTGTTCATCATCATCACCGTGTGTTTTCTTCCTGTAATGTGACTCACAGTGGAAACCGTTCATCCAAGACGTTCAAGCCCAAGAAGAATATCCCGGAGGGTTCTCATCAGTACGAGCTGTTGAAACATGCAGAGGCGACGCTGGGGAGTGGAAACCTGCGCATGGCGGTCATGTTGCCCGAGGGCGAAGACTTAAATGAATGGGTCGCAGTCAACAGTAAGCACAGAGTTTACCTTCCCCTCCTCCCCCTGATACGCCCTTTTTTTTTTTTTTTTTTGGTTGTTGTTTTAAGATTCCTGGAAGAACGGCTTCAACCCTCACATGCTCTCTCTTTTCTGTCAGTCTCCTCTCAGTTGTGTCTTAGCTGTCGTCTTGTTTCTCAAATCTCAATTAATCCACATCAAGACTTAAGCTGAGAGTGAACTACCATGGTGATCAGACCCTGGCATTCCCTCCTTTAAAGACCCTGAGCATTCAATGCTGGAAAAAACAAACCCCGCACTGTGAATGTTAAATAGACTTTATTGTCTGCTCTGTGAGAGAGCCGTGTTTATTTTCCTCCCAAAATTGAGATAAATGGCCGGTCGGTCGGTCAGTAGGAGCTTAATCTCCTCTCTCACGTCAGATCGCCTGACTTGCTCAAGTTTTTATTTAAAGGCCCTTTTTACTAGTAGAGGACCAGATAAAGTGATTAGGATGTGAATTGTTTTGATATGGTGGCTTCTTTTTATAACACCGGCGTGACGCATGTGACAACAGCGGAGGCTGTCATTTGAATCACCTGAGGTTAATTGCTGTTTGGATGAGCTGCAGTGTATGGTTTTTTGGATATATTTACTTCATAAACAGGAGAAGTATTACAATACTTGTACTCCCTAGTAGTTAGTCGTGGAAACGGATGGATGCATAAGTCACAGTGACAGCAGCTGTTCAGAAGTTGCACAACAAGGAGAAGTTAGATGAAATGAGACGTGAGTAATAACTTCCCTCAGTCACCACCGGTTTAAAATGACTTCACACATGATCTGTCCACGAGAAGCAGATCCTGAAATGGATAGAAGGAGAAGAGGAGGAGGATGATAATGTGGCCTCAACACAGTTTTCCTTTTTATGTTGAACAATCTATCAAATTAATTCTGTATCACATGAGCATCTCTAACGTCCCGTGGCTCTGCCGTCTCTTTGCATACAGCTCCGGCTCAGCCCACAGGCCTGTAGGGAAATCTCTTATGGTGGCAGCGACTTTAGTACCAGAAGTCTCACACCTCATCATCTCAGCCGGGGTTAGGGAACTTTAGTGAAGTGTTTGGCTTCCAGCTCTCGAGCGTCAACATTAAGACGACGCTGTAATCTGCAGTGTTTTCATGTCTTTTCTCGTTACTGTCAAACCTTCACCCAGATATAAACACACAAAAAGGTTTTGACTAAAATATCTTCAGAACTGGGCAAACCCCGGCAATCAAACACTCAAGAGATCTGGTGTCTCCTTGACAAGGGTGGGTTAGGGTGAGGTGGGGTGAGGTAGGGTGGGGGGGGTAACACAAAAACATATGCCACGTCAGCTGTCCCTGTGTATTTTAGTCAAAGATTAGTAAAAGGAGCAACAACAACAGCGACGCTGCCAAACCCTTAAAGTGGATCGCTCCAACTGAAGTTGGCCGTCTGCCCCTGGGAATGAGTGATAACACAATTTGCGCCAGATAACTGTTGTGTGTGTGTGTGTGGGTGTGTGTGTGTGTACTGGTCTACAGACTGGTGTGGGCAGTGAAGTGGGGAGTGGGACAGGGAGGGGGGTGGTTGAGGTCTCTGGGGAAACTTGATGCCAGATATCTGTGCTGGTGCACATGGTGTTTTGTCTCTTGTACAGTTGATTCTAATGTCTTTTGGTTTATTTTTTGTTTTTCTTCTAGCTGTGGATTTCTTCAACCAGATCAACATGCTGTACGGCACCATCACAGACTTTTGCACAGAGGAAAGTTGTCCAGTCATGTCTGCTGGGCCGAAGTAAGTTCATAATTTCAGGTCTGCAAGTTTTAGTAATCCCATAAACACAACCGACGTGCCTCACTCGGCTCATTTTGGTCTGTCAAAGCCTGACAGGGCAACTGATGGACTCAAGTCTTTATCAGACAAACACTCGACACTTAAAGGGATAGTTCAACATTTTGGCAAATTGGCCCATTGCCATAATCCATAGTCATAGCAGTAGGTTTGTTACCTTTATTTGTCGGTGCAAGCTGTTTTTAGAACGGCAGAGCAGAGCCGTGAGCTGCTCAGAGCTACACTATGGTGGCTAATGGGATTTCTTGGTTTCCCTCATCAAACTCATCAAATACACAATCCAACAACTCCAAAACGCTCTGGTGGACAAGTTGTGACCTGCACATTCACCACGCTATGAGATAATAACAGAACGTTACCAGACAGAGTTGTTTTAGAGGCAAATTCATGCAAAACCGCTGATGCGGTGCCTTCAGGAACAGTTTTTCAGCAAGCAGTCTTGCACCAACAATTAAAGGTAACTTTTTAATTTTTTTAGCCTTTATAACGAACCTACTGCTATGTCTAAAGCGATTATGGCAATGGGCCAAAATGTTGAACTATCCCTTTAAAACAGTTAGAGTTCAATAAAACCTGCACAACTCACACTAAACTTCTGCAACGTTGAGAAGAGAAGGTGGTGAAAATATATTATCCATCTAACATGAGGGAATCCATAAACATCTTCAAATTATAATGTTAGTCATGTACGCTTCCCGTAGGTACGAGTACCACTGGGCCGATGGGACCAACATCAAGAAGCCCATCAAATGCTCTGCTCCCAAGTACATTGATTACCTCATGACCTGGGTGCAGGACCAGCTCGACGACGAGACGCTCTTCCCCTCAAAGATTGGTACGTTGTCGTTGTTTGTTTCCTCTTGTTTTCCTGCTTTCCTTGTGTGGCATGTTCGAGAAATGAACATTTCTCCTTCCTCTGAACTTCAACTGTTTATCGCAGCAATAAAACCAAACCTGTTGGATTGTCATTTGCATGTAACCACGTTCATTTTTACAGGACAGTTTTGTTTATAATGCAAAGGGAATTGATCTAAAAGCGGTTTAAGGGGGAACTATAAAGTCTGGTCTCTTTTCCTCTGTGTTGCTAACCCTCCTCTCGGTCATGTGCATTTGTTTTCAACGAAGCCGGCGAGAAATCAATCCATGGAGCGGTGGATAACGTTATTTATCATATACCATGTTACGATGTGGATATTTGTGTAGTCTTATCTGTTATAAACAAGAGATTACGGGTTACGGGGCGCGTTACGTTTGTGTCACGGTGCCTCTTTAAAGAGACCGTGAGGAGTTTGCTTTTGGTTATAAAAGAGTCTCATATTAATGTGGATGAATCTACATTACCTACACTTATTAATGAATCCATTTTTAATAAATATATCGTTTTATCTTCATGGTTATTTTGATATTATTATTTAGTGGTGGACTCGCCCAGCATTTCCTGGTTTCCCGGACGCCGCCGGATCGCTAGTTGGCATCGTTTATGGTCGGAACTACGACGGTATCTGATCGTCTTTGAACCTCTGATTTTCATTCTTGATTAATGAAAACATTCTTGGCAAATGCTTTCGCTTTCGTCCGTCTTGCAAGAATTTCACTGTGCGCGCGCATGGGGGCTCATGGGAAATGTAGTGTGAAAACACTTTTGTATAGATTACATAAAAGCTACAGAGGAATAATTATTAACCTACACAGCAGCGCAGCCCTCACCCCCACTGAACCAGCTGAGGCTTGTGTTGTGTTGTTCAGGGTGGAGCGAGTCCTGAACAGAGTTGGAGCGGAGCCAGCGCAGGTTGCATGTCTGATCTGCTCCTTCGTACAAACACCTGAGGGGAGGAGAGGGCGTGGTGGCGATGAAAGGAGCTCCCCTCCAGTGACACAATATTATAATTATAATATATCTATTGGTTGTGCTCTATAGTGATGCTGTAAAACCATTGACCCACAGTTTACTCAGGTTCAGTGTGTGCAGTGTCCAGCTCTTGGTCTAATCTAAAGCTCCTTGTCTTGTCCCGTCAGTCACCACCTTCATTTGAATAATTGATGTGGCTGTAGGTCGTTCTCTCTCTGTGTACACACTGGAGGCTCAGGCAGCTTTTCCACCAGGCCTCTATAGCTCTAACAACATCCCAGCGTCTTCCTCCTGACGACAGATCAGCTCTCAACACGTCGTTGTTCAACCACAAGGTCGTTCTGAGCTGCTGCAGTCGTGATTGTTTGCACGCTCCTCTCAGATCGTGCTGCGGCCTGTTCCTGCAGAGACGTTTACGCTTCATGAGAACAAGACAACACACACACGGCAGCGTTGACTCCACTTCTGAGTGTTTGACAAGAAAAGAGGAAAAATGCAAAGTTTGAGTGATTGAGTGAACTTCTTATCTTTTCCAGTTGTCTCAGTGAAATGTTTTTACTGAAGATGCCTTTTGAAACTAAAAAAAAATCTCCTTTTTCTCACAGTATGGTTTATATCTTCTGTCGTCCTTCTGATGATCTGATCGGCCTTGGTTGTCCGCCCTTGTCTCGTTCCTCAGGTGTCCCCTTCAAGCGAAACTTTATGTCCGTGGCGAAGACCATCCTGAAGCGCCTGTTCAGGGTCTACGCCCACATCTACCACCAGCACTTTGACTCCGTCATGCAGCTGCAGGAGGAGGCTCACCTCAACACGTCGTTCAAACACTTCATCTTCTTTGTTCAGGTAGACAATCGGTATATTTCTATACAATATATAGTATAAGCAGTAGAGGAGTGTGTAATCTGACCCTGTTTGCTCCTTTCTCCTTCGCCCCTCTGCAGGAGTTCAACCTCATCGACAGGAAAGAGCTGGTCCCACTACAGGAGCTGATTGAAAAACTGACAACCAAGGATAGATAAGCAGCGATGTAATCCTTATTTTATTGGTCTTCTACTAGTTTTTTGCACAGATACCCACCCCACCCTGGCTGTACGTATGCAGTATATACTATATTTCCATTTGGGGAAATGTTTTTAAAACAGGCCAGGAAGAAGGAAGGGTCTTGATAGGTTTAAGGCACCAGGACTAATGCTATCAGGGATAACAGTAATAAAAAGAGAAAAACACTTAATTGAACAAACTACAGAATAACATAATATAGAAAGTGGTTTTAGCTGTATGGAAAAGTCCCCAGTGTTCACCCATGGCTTACTTTTAGTATAGTATAGGCATATAAGTTTTCTATTAGACTGCACAGATGTTTTTTTTTCTCTTCTTCTTCTTTTTGTCCACTTGGATTTATGACAACACGAGGCGTTTACGTGCTCTTAGATTATTTCCCACTTTTGCCCACAGGGGGAGAAGACAGTGGAAGTAAAGTTGCTATATGGTAACCGGAGGGTTTTGTTGGTGTTAATGGCAACAATTAAAGCTGATAAAGCTTTTAGCCACTATTATTATTATTATTATTATTATTATTTTTAAATCCACACTGAATCTACACTGAAGGAGCTGGGTTACAGTTTGCTACTGCTGTCCACATCTGTATTAGCCCTCACATCTGTATCTGTCACTACAGAGGAATCCTAAGTGCCTAGCATGGCTCGTAATCGCCCTATATCAACAGAACTGTAAGAAGATAAAAGGCCATATATATATATACATTTATATATATATATACACCACTGACACAGCGTTAAAAATTTTCCACCCCACCTTCCTTTTTTTTAGTTTCTGTGACTCTGAATCTCCTCTTACATCATTTTTTCTTCTATTTGTACTTTATTTTCTCCGCAAAATCTCTTCACCAAACGCCTCCTCCGTCTTGTAGTTACAAAAGTCCCTTTGCCAACTTCCTGTTCCTGTGCAGGTTAAGATAAATGAATGTTTTTTGAAGGACGTATAGATGAGGTTAGATGTCGTAGCAGGGACTGAGACATTACTTTAACTTTTAGAGTTTTCTAGTAACATGTTCCTGGGTACTATAGTTTTTCCTCCCCCAGCCCCGAAAACTTTTGAGTAGAAACGCGTTTTTAGGAGAAAAAAAAAGGGTCTGCGAGGGATCTGAAACCTTAAAGTGGATTTTTAAGGTCAGTAAATAAATAGAAGTAGGTAACTGTGTTTAAAATTGGATTTTTTCAAGACATCCCGTGTTATCTCGTCGCCATAAAGCACTTTGAACAATTTTCCTGACCTCTCTCTCTCTCTCTTTTGCCTGAATGTTTTATTCTGCATAGACCGTGCTTTGTGAGAAGCTGTAACATCATGTGACTGATCATAGTTTGGTTTTTTTCTCCCTTAAAATGAATGTTGAATTGCTTCAAACTTCCTCCGACATCGACTCTTAGGCACAAGTGAGATTTTTTGAGATCTTTTTTTTTTTTTTTTTAATAGTCGTTCGTCGCTGCGCTTCAAACAGCAAGATGCATGTGCCCCCCCCTCTGCCCCCCTCCCCATGAATCTCAAAGTGTAGTTTACTATGCAATAATTGACACTTAAAAACACTATAAGATAATAATTACCAGCTGGTTCATTTATACTTTATATTACCCAATGTTCATTTTTTTCCTTTTTTTTTTTTTAATAGCGCTTAAATTCTGGTGTAGGTTAAAAATAAAGAGTTATTGCTTCTCATTCAGGTTTGGTTTCAGCCAAAATACAAAAACAAAAAAACGGGACATGAGCATTTTATATCAGAGAGGTATAATACTTCGTCGCACACGTGTAAATACTGAGGGTTAGACCTGTCTTCAGAGTAATTTTCAGAGAGCATGGAGTGGTAGCTTTGGGTTCAAAGAATGCATCGAGTCTTTTTAGAGGCTGCTCCCCCCTCCCCCTTCCCCTCCCCTCCCCTCCCCATTTGGATATTAAATTTTTTTGTTTGTTTTAATCGTCGAGTATCTGTTTCCACTTCCTTAGCTAAACTATTATGAATGTTACTGCTCATCAGATACCTGAAGAAGATGTAATAAGATGAGAAATCGGTCATCCTGAAAGCATCTCCTCCTTTATTCTATTTTTTTTTTTTTTTTTTTTTTTAAATGCCCGTCGCCTACAGTTTCTCCTCCTCGACTGTAATAAATAATTGATGAAATGTTTGTAAATATTGGCTTGGTATGGGGTTTTCAATGCTACTGAATTGATTTATGCTGTTTACAAGGCAAATAAAGGTGGTCTTGACTCTTGGGATGATGTCAGTGTTTTATTAATGTACCTAGTACTAAACACCTGTTGTAAGCACTCAAATATTTATTGAATGATGTTCTTAGGTCAACATTTAAGATATTTGAAGTGTGAACTTTGCTTTCTTACTGTGAATTTACTTTACAGCTGGCTGTAGTTACTTATCTTATGTAAGGCAGTTTATGCTTTGTGTATTTTTAATAATGCATGAATTGTAATGCTTGTGGTAAAGTAAGTGCACTTTTTGGTGTATTTATAGTTAAGTATTTGCATATTGTGCCAGTTACCTCTATATTAATAACCGTAACATATGGCACTTTTCTAAACAAAGCTACAAGGTGCTTGTACAGATAGAGACAGTAAGAGAACAATACAACCAATGGAATATCAAAACACTTTGTGTTAAAAAACAATAAAATACAGTATGTGTAATATAATTTGTAAATATCTGTGCACCAACCAGTTGTATTAGTGGTTTAAAAAGCCCTTTTTTGTATTTACTTAATAATTCTTAATACCTGAATATGGTGCCAGTGCTTTTGTAATTTTACTAAAAAACATTACACAAGTCACAACTTAAAATGTTAATAATGAAAGAAACATGCTCAATAATGCTTTTTTTTTTAGGGCACTTTCAAGTATTTAAGGGAATTACTACATTGACTACATTTATTCTTACTAAAACATCTATCTGGAAATGTTATACATATAAAATGATCTAAACTCACATATGCATAAACAGTAATAGCTACATTGTAATAATATAACACTAAACAGTAGCTGTTCTAATAAGAATAACTTTTACTTAATGTCACTCAAAGTACATTTAATCACTAATACAATGCAAATTTACAATGTGATATAATATAAGTGATATGTTGACTACAGCACTTTAACTTGTAGATAAGTGTAAGTTTTACAGTGTAAACAAAACAAAAACACACCGGCTGCGTGCAGCTCATGGATGTATTATATTAACGGTGCAGCTGATGAGGCGCAGCAGCTACTTCCGGGTGGGGGCGGGGCCTCGGCTGCGTCACCCGACGGCGACGTTCGTTGCCGCCAACTTTAAACAACAGGGCGCGTTGAGCTGCTGCAGCTGCTGCATCGTCTCTCTGAGAAAGAAGAGGAAAAATAGGATTATTAAGTTAGTCTACTCAACAAGTCAACATGTCTTATAACGTTACTCCGAAGAGACGCTGTCCGGACTCACTGAACGATTCGATGAACGAGTCCATGAACGTGTCTCTGAACGACTCTATGGAGAAAAGGATAAAGCGGATCTCAGTGGAGGGAAACATTGGTGAGTTCAGGGCTTAATATTGTACTTGGAAAAGCGAGTTGTCACATTTGAAATCAGCTTTAAACTTGAATTATATGCGGCTATCTTTGCATGTGTTATGTTTGCATGACTGTGTGCGCAGATCACAGATTGATTATCGATACATTTATGAACTTTAACTTTGCCGCCATTTGCCACAGCTGCTGCAGGCTCCTCTAACGTTACACCACCGAGCAGCCTTTATTATGTGTGTATTATCATGCGATTATATCTGAACCTCCTGCACCCTTTTCTGTGTGTTTCTAGCTGCAGGTAAATCCACCTTTGTGCGCTTTCTGGAGCAGGAGTGCTCGGACTGGGAGGTGGTGCCAGAGCCGATCGCCAGGTGGTGCAATGTCCAAACAAAAGGCAGTGACTTTGAGGTATTGTTGACATCGTGATGACAGCAGAAATCAGGGGTGCAAACTTGTCACCTTTCGGCGAAATTCGCCGTTTTGGATCCCAAATTGGTCATTTGTGTGATTCGTGTAAATCCGCAATAAAAAAAAAATTGAGAGGGGGGGGGTTCGGCGAGGCGAGGCGAAGCAATGCACCTGTCTCTTTAAGGGCGCATGCACCTTATCTGGATGACAACGAGTGGTGGCAGCGCTCCTCTTCTGTCCAGCAATACACACCTGAAGCTTCACTTTTAATACAGACTAACTAACGCGACTTTTTGAGCATGGCGAGTGAAAGAGTCGGAGCTAGAAGATGCTCCAGCAGCGTTGTATAGGTCTGCTGTATGGGACCGCGTGTGTGTGATGATCGCGATCGCGGCCAATTAGCGATTAGCGCGTTTAGCATTTATTAGCGCTGCAGCGCGACCTGAGCAGCAGGAGGAGGAGGAGGAGGAGGAGGTTGACTGACTGTGGCAGGAAAACCTCTGCCTCTGTTTCACTTTATATTGCTGGTAAATAATGTGGTTGTAAAAGTAAAGTAGTAGGCTTAAGTTAAATTATTTTGTATGTACTAATTAAAGGGGCAGAGCTTTAAGAGACATTTTAGCTTTTATATTTTATAAGATAGCCTATATTTTTTGTAAGAACCACAATTAATAAATATAGGTTATATATTTCAGTGAATATCTAATTGTTCTTAGCATTTGTTAGATAACTTTATTTGCCCAATAAATTAAAACATGTTGGAACTATCAATGTCTCCTCTCTTGCCACCAGAATCTCACCTACTTTTAAACTCAGAATGTCACTATGATGGATCAGATGTCAGACTGCCTCATTCTTTAAGTTTTAACCTGAATATACAAGGCACGTTTGATTTTCCCAACGATCAAAGTATACGAAACCGAACCGAAAACCCTGACCACAAAACCGTGAACCGAACCGTTTGCTTGAACATCTTTTACATACATATTGCCGCTTAATATGTTTTATGTAGCCTATGGCATTTTTAAGCTTCATGTGTGTTATTGGACAGAAAGAGCAGCGCTGCCTCGGAGCATAGCCCACGTACAGAAAACAGATTTACATCAATAAATAAATGTTTCACAATGAACCTATCAGTCTGTATTAAATGTTATTTAGTTTGAAGGCAAGGTTTGCAAGGTTCATCTGATGGACATCAAGGGACAGATTCTCTAAGTTTTGCACAGCTTTTACTCATGCTAAACCTGCACAGGCTGAAGACCCCCTTCACATATTTCAAAACCAAACACAGAGAGACAGATTGTGCAGGTTTAACAGGAGCAAAAGCTGTGCAAACCTGAGTAAATCTGGACCCTAGTCTCATGCTAAAATTGACTGTAAATTCACCTTTAAAGTTGGTTTTTTTTTTAAATTTCCCCGGGGGAGCATGCCCCCGGACCCCCCTAGGGGGTCGGTATCTTGTCACCTTTTTTACCCCTGATGAGTTTGCACCCCTGAGAAATGATCACTAATGCGGGGAGTGCAGTGCAGTGCAGTCATCCACCCAGACGGATCAGAACAGAACAGAACAGGATGTGCTAATGGATTAAATCAGCTTTAATTAACTCTAAAAGTCCCAGGTCCAGTTTGAGTCCATGCACAGCTGATATGATTTACTTTACATTTTCATTTTTTGCTCCTTCAGGGGAACTTGATCCTCCATGATCCTCCTGCAGCCCTGTGGCCTCTGCCACTCAGTCAACACACAGCAGACAGACAGTCACAGAGCTCACGTTCAGATAACTGGGGAGAGAGTCTTCATCTGTATTTAGAGCGCAGCAGCTGCCATCTGTCCAACTTTATCTGCGCTGGTCACTGTTAAACCACCGGCAGCAGCACCAGTAGCTCTATGACCAGTAGAAGCAGCAGCAGCAGCAGAAACAGAAACACACCCAGAGGAACAGATGGTGGGATGAACATGCCATCATCAGGGCAAACATCCAACACAGCTGCACCAAGCCTATAGCCTCGCCCTCCGGCCTTATTTATATACTGTATAATACAGTATATAGCTGTGGCACTAAGCAGGATATGCAGGTGTTTGTTTAATATACTGTATGTATTTTGGATTATCACACATGATAAAGAATATTTAACTAATGAGTTAATTCAATTTGTAAATATTGTTGGATTTTTGTTTTTACTGTGTAAATGTAAATAGCCTATACTTTATTTACACAGCCCTTTACAACAATCCTGTCAGTGTACCAAAGTGCTTTACAGCAGGTAATAAATAAAAAGAAGAATAAGTAAAAACAATTTAAAAAAAAAGAACAGTCAAAGCAATAAAATACAACAAAATCAAATAAGATAAAAGTGTCATCATGCTACTGGGTATTAAAAGCTATCCTAAATAAGTAGTTTTTTTAGCCTAGATTTGAAAAAACAATATGCATTTCACTGAGTCCAGCTTGAACAGTGAGAATATTATTTTTAAATGATAAAGGAGAAACAAAAAGTCCCCACAAAGCTCTGGTTTTTGTTCCTAACGTTGTGCAAATGTCACTGTGCTGCAGCACACTGTGTGGGACAGAGTAAAACGATAGGGGGGTTATTATCAGTGCAGTATGTAGGACTGCTGCTCTAACAAGGCTTCTGGCTGCCTCCACCTTTCTGAGCTTTATAATGACTTCATCAGTCTGGTCCGGCGCCCTCTGCTGGACATTGACTGACAGTGTGTGTTGCTGAGTGGAAAAGAGAGTTTTTAGAAAACTTGCTGGAGAAATTATTGGTTGTGCATGTTTTATTATTATAAGTTAAAGACAAAACTAAAAAGATGGACAGTAGGTAGGAGACAGCATGTACTGGGGATTAAAAAGTATAGGGTTCAGTTACAACAATGTCAAACAGGAGCAAAAATCTGAAATTATTGCATTCAAGTAAAGGTGAAGTCTTGAATTTCAGATACAAAAGTATTTTTTCCTCCTGTAGACATGAAGTCTAGTTCTAATATAATTCTATTTCTATGGCCGTGTGCCGTCTGGAGACTTTTTAAAACAGTGGATTGAATATTGAATTAAAGATATTAAGTTAAATATTGAGCCGTAACTCAAGACTTTTGTACTCGCCGGCGCTGCAGGAGCTGTCGGCGTCTCAGCGGAGCGGAGGGAACATCCTGCAGATGATGTACGAGAAGCCGGAGCGCTGGGCCTACACCTTCCAGAGCTACGCCTGCATCAGCAGGGTGCGCGCCCAGATCCGCTCGGCCAACGGGAAGCTGCGGGAGGCGGAGAACCCCGTGCAGTTCTTTGAACGCTCCATCTACAGCGACAGGTATCAGACGGTCTGAATGCAATGATCAGTCTTTAATGTTATTTAACCGATCACTAAGAGTGAATTTACTGTCTGGGTGAAATCAGTGTTTGAATCATCATTTGATCATAAATGCTGAAAACTAATTTATCAGTTTTGATAATTCAAGTCAATTTATAAACAATAATTTCTCTGGTTTCAGCTTCTGCAATCTGAGACTATATAGATGATCTCTATAATGTCAAAACTTGTTTGAAAGCAAAAGATCTCTGGTATAATTGTACTTTTCCAGCCAGTTTTCATACAGATTATTATTATTATGCTACGACATCTAACCTCATTATGTGGTGTTGCATTCAAGTCAGTCAGTGTGGGTTGCTGAATATTGACACTTTTTAAAGCAATTAAATGACCAAAAAATACCTTTTCATTAGGGATGCACCGAAATGAAAATTGTTGGCCGAAACCGAAAACCAAAAATGAGGAAACCAAGGCCGAAAATTTTCGGTGGCCGAATTTTCGGTGCATCCGTACTTTTCATATTTACAATAGAAGTGTTACTTTGCTGTTTATCGTCTGACTGAAAGGCCCAACTGATATTAGGGATGAAAAAAGTCTGATAACTGATCAATCAGCCAATATTTATCATGTTTACAAACACTAACATTTTTTGCAGTGATCCCACTTGTGACAAATCAGTATTTGAGGCTCGATATTTTGCTGTTTAGCATCAAATAACTTTGATTTAATGTGCAGCACTGCAGTAAACTATGGACAATGTAGGTAATAGAGATAGAAATAGGTAGAAAAAGGTCCAAACGTCTCTAATGAACAATGGCACACTTTGTTTTCCTACAGTTTTGTGAGGATTGAACCTTTAGAAATGAGATAAAACCACAAAACTGACATTATTTTACACAAACATGATTTTACTCTAGTGGATCAACCAATGACAAGACATTATTCTACATTAAACCAGACAGTTTGTAGTTCACCTGCAAAGTTTAAAGACTCTTAACAACCTCCTTTGAATGCACTTGGACATTTTGATGTTTCCATAATGAGTAATCTGTGCATATAAACACTAAACCTCAATATAATTTACATTTAACATGTTAAATAATAACCCCTGTCCTGTCCTGCTCCTCCAGATACATCTTCACATCCAACCTGTATGAGAGCGAGTGTCTGAATGAGACTGAATGGTCCGTGTACCAGGACTGGCACGGCTGGTTGCACAACCAGTTTGGCAAGCACATCGAGCTGGATGGTATCATCTACCTGAGAGCATCACCTGAGGTATTGTCCCAGCTGCTCGCCACTGCTTTTGTTATTCTGCTGCATCTATTTGCAATGGAAATCAACCTTCTTTATCTTGTATTAGGCCAGAGGAAAGAATGTAATTAATGCAAGTGAAAAGGTGCTTTTTAGTCATTTCCTTCCTTTTTCGTTTGCGTAGAAATGTTTAGAGAGACTTCACCTGCGAGGCCGAGAGGAGGAGCAGGAAATCCCTCTGGAGTATCTGGAGAAGCTGCACTTTAAGCACGAGAGCTGGCTGCAGCACAAGACCATGAAGTGAGCAAACACACACACACACACTCTTTTATGCCATGCACGCTCCAAATACTGTGCATTTCTATGAGAACAACAGACAGATCTGTGTTATAGACGAGTCACTGACCGACTAGGGCTCATTAGAAAGAGACTCCATTCATCCACTGACCTGAGGGCAGCTCAGACTCTGCAGCACTTTGATCCATGTGACCTGTTCTGCTGCTGCTGCTGCTGCTGCCGTCACCATGTGAATGTGTTTAAGAGACAGCAACAGACAAAATGTCAAATAAAGAGCTTCTTCTCCTTAAAGGAAATAACATTAAGAATCATATAAAAGGAGACAGACAGTGGACGATTGTCAGTCACTAACGGCGTGTCCCCTCATCCGTCTGCTTAGGACGGAGTTCGAGTATCTCGGCGACGTCCCCGTCCTCACCATGGACGTGAACGAAAGCTTTAAGGGCGATGACGCCAAGAGAGCCGACATGATGGAGAAGGTGAGTGACGGAGAAAAAAAATACTCATGAATAATCTCGACCACTTCGACTTCAAAGTGTCACATTCTATCCATCTTATTTGACAATTCAAGTTAAAGGATTTTTATTTTATCTAAAGAGAAAAAATACTTTGCACATCTATTTGTTGGACAGGTGCATAGAAGGAGGACGAGTAGATCCACAAATGTACTGAATACACAGACTCCTGCATGCTGTTAACTTGCACAAAAAACTTTTAATGGCTGCAACGGTTATCGTGACCTTTTCAAGCAAAACTCCCCCCTTTTTTTTTGCTTGAAGTAGGTGACGGCCCCGAAAAGCTGCGGCTATTAAAAGTGTTTTGGTGCAAGTCTAACAGTGTGCAGGAGTCTGTCTTCAGTGTTTATTTCAGGATTATGCAGAAAGAAAATGCCTCATTTTAGATGAAACTGTGACTGTGAAGCTGTGAAATTGGCTCCTTCTCCACCTGCTGCAACACTAAAATGCTGCTTTCATACTCATTTATCAGAAGTAATCATCTAATTATATCTAGAATATGACAATAACAACATTAGGACTAACTCCAACAAATTAAATTGAACAAATGGATGTCCAGTATTTATAAAAAAAACAAAAACAAGATTTTTTTTGTAGAGAAAGTTTGTTCTACTTTAATAATACATCTTTATTTTTGATATTTATGACAAAGGTTTATGGATATGGAGTTTATGTGATGAAAGTTTTTAAGTTTTAGGAATAAAACATGTTGAAAGTGCATTTTGTAGAGAAGGTTTTGCATTTCTCTGTGTGATCTTTCTGATACCAACACCTCTTTGGGTTTCACCTCTGTTAATGAGGCTGCAGAGCTGCTTGTGTAGCAGTTTCATGTTGATGGTAAACACAGTCAAACACAGGAGCTGCTGTTTTTTTCCAATGGATCCAGTTCCACTCACAAAGCTTCGTACAAATGACGTTAACCTGCGACTTTGACTTTCTAACTACAGATTAAATAACAGTTTGTCTGTTGTCGCTCTGTTTCAGGTCCGTGAATTCTTGAGCACATTATAACGATGGAAAACTACAGACAGCGTCCACACGAGGGGAAGAAGTGGATGAAGCGTTAATTTTTTAATTTTAGAGACATGAAATTAAACCTCAGCAGTAATATTTCTTCTTTTTATTATTGTGTGTGTTTTTTTTACAGTCATTCTAAATGACTTGTCATGTTGGATTTTGTTTTTAAAAACTTTAACCTCTTTTTTCTTTCTTTTTTTAAAGCAATGTTTTCATGAATTTTGTATATTTCACTGATTCTTGAGAATTTGGATAAAACAGGTTTTATTTTTGAAAATAAAAAAAATCAAACATTAATAAATCTATACTTATATGTTTATAGAACAAATTCTCAGCAATCAACTAATGATTCGGTGCAACCTCCTGACTTTGTAATTTTTTCATAAAATGTGTGTTTTTCAGGCCATTACTTAATTTTTGTCAACACAGTCAGACACAAGAAAAAGGGAATTATTGCTATTTATTTGGTCTGATATAGATTTAGAACAGTTTATAGAATATGCCTTTACCTTAAGTACACAATATTGTTGCTAAATGTTTAATATTCTCTTTTAATCACTTTTTATGCTGTTTTACGTGTGCACTTTGAAAACTCTGACATCATGTGAGTCTTATTATTTGAATTAAATATAGGAAATGACAGTTTTGAACACAAATTAACACATTTTTGGATTTAAAGAAAAGGGCTCCTTTAGTACACCACCTGCTTTGGAATAACAGGTTGAAAACATACTATTTCACAACAAAAAACAAACTTTAATCTGACAGTGGTGACGGAGTCTGACAGTGGTGACGGAGTCTGACAGTGGTGACAGTGGCTTCACCCTATAGACACCAAGGTCGCATCATTGCGACAGGTAACATTGCTAAATAAAACAGCCCATATCTTTAAAATCTACTGCCTCATGCTGTTACTGCTTGGTACCACTAGTTGCTTCAGCTTCAATCCTGACGTCATTTGTGGGTGTGTTTTTATGCAAAATATCTGTCATCTGGGCTCCCGGGCCTCACCATACTTCCTTAAAATGCATGCAACATTTTCATCAGTAAATCACCAAGTGTATTCAATTCTATATTTAATTGTAAGTACATTCAATTAAATAAAATAAAATAAACATTTTAATTATATTATGAAATGTGACCAATGTGAATATGTGAAACATGGCCTAAGTGTAGAAGAAAAATTATGTATATTGTTAATAAAGAGGATAAAGAATTATTACACATCAAATTACTACTAATACTGTTTATTGTAAACATTAATTATTAGGCTTCATTATTATATTTTAGCCTCCATTGTGGATGATTTGGATATTTTTGTCAACACTGTCATATATGTGTCACCACAGTCAGACAGAGAACCTGACAGTGTTGACGTCTGACAGTGTTGACAAAAACACAGTTTTTTTTAGATAAAACGCATGAGCTCTATACAGGAGCCATTTTGTTTTCTCTCTGTTGCTAGCTAACTCTGATTCACTCTTAGACTGCTTACATCTGTGTCATAATCTAGAAGAATTTTCCATATACGAAAGAGACAGTGTTGACACGTCATGTTTGTGACACTAGCAATATCAATAAATATGTGAAGATTATTGGAAAAATAGCAAACTTATAGGAGCCTGTGTGATGTTATGTCATTTAGTGGATGTAGCAGAGTGGAAAGGGGTCCTCAGGAATACAGCTGACCATGTAGTTGCCTGATTTAAAAGCTTATTCATAAAAATCTGACTGTGTTGACAAAAACCTGGGACGCATTTTTGGCAGCCACAAACTTTAATTAAATATTTTTGAAAATCCATTGATTTTAGTTTTAAATGCTTTTTTAAATTTGCTTGTTCATCTCATATATATATTATGCATTTTAAATAACTTTTTCACAGTTCAATATTAAATTGAAATAATATGAACTTGTCAGAGGACATGTGCTTTTGTGGGTACTGGCCTTGTATATAATCAAATAATTAATACAAATATCAACAAAAATATGGAAAATGTGTTATATTTGTGCAAAACATTATCAGATGATCAACCTTCAGTATTCTAAATCAGAAAATGTGATTAATTTTCATAGATATTGTCACTACTCTTAGTGGGACATGTTTTTGCCGAAGTCTCAAGAATCAGTGATTTATCAACACCAGTTTTGCAAATATGGATGTACAGTGTCATTTTGTGACAATAAACTTGAAATTAAGGAGTTTTTGACTCCTGTAACAATGAATCCTGTGTCTCAAATCAATGAAATATTTAATGTAGTTAAAAGTTGATTATTCTATAACACATTATCCAGGTGAAAGCAAGTTGAAGTCTCAGCTCTGAGACTGTGAAGGTTAACCAGTAGGTGTCGCTGGTCTCCACAGCAGCGCTGCAGTTATTCCTGTCCTACATTACCTGGTATCTACAAGAGGATTTAGGGGGAAGTTCCTTGGAAAAGGTGTTTTAATTTCACCTGTAGAGCTTCATAATTAAAAAGTACAACTACAAAAAGCATGAAGACTTTAATACATGATTGTAATAAGTGATGTGTGTATAAAACCAGCCCTCACTATAATAAAAAAAAAGTCATGTTATTGTTTAAAATGTTAAGTTTAAGAAAAAAAAATCCACATGAATCTGTTTTTTTCTCCACATTATCAGATGTATTGAATTTCTAATGTGCTTCTTTTTTCAGATGCAAAGTGGAACAACAGAGAAACCGTTTGACAAGTCTCTCAGTGTTTGGTGGAGTAACTTTCTGACCTCCACCCCCCTGGTGGCGTCACGCAGGAGGAGGGATGGCACTTTAAATATGGAAAAAGACACGCTGCGTCTCAGAGTCTCTCCACACACGCTCCTGGCGAGACGCACAAATCAACCTCCACCTCCTCTTTTACTTTTTTTATTTTCTATTTTTTATTACTAACTTAAATTCCACCGGGATGTCAGCCGAGCTCGGCCTGGCCACGATATGAGGATTGTGTCTCGCACCGTAGATTTGATTTGTAGAGTCGAGGAAATCGCTCCAGCGAGATCAGCGAGCTGCTCCAGCTGCTGGACTGACGGACCCACTGACTCCTGCTGCTGATCCCCCTGTGGAGAAGAAGCGCGACAGCTAAAGACCAGAAGAAGCCTCTCAGAAGACCGAGAGCAACGTGAACGCAGCACGGAGACGAGGGGGGGGAGACACCAGGCTGATCATCTGTCTCCACAGGCGAAAACTTTGGCACCATGAGTTCCGACAAGAGCAAGTAAGTTAACGACGTTTCCTCTCTTTTTCTTTCTTTCTTTCTTTTTTTGTCACCTCGTGTGTGTGTGTGTGTATGTGTGTGTGTAGTGTTGGAAACTTCACCTTGTGGTGCGCGCAGTGAAGCCACTTCCTGTCCAGGTGGGACAGTGTGGGCTAAATGAGACGTCAGGTGAAAGTGGTTCTTGTGTGTGTGAAGTTGGACACATTTTGGAGTTTTTACGCGTAACGTGTAATTTGAGCTGCGTCCGTGCGTAAATCTGCTCCACCATCATCATCATCATCATCTGGCTTCACTTTAGTCTCTGCTCCACTACTTCTTCTTTTTTTATTATTATTCAGTGAAACTCATGCACGCTGCTATTGTCTTCTTATTGTTTGTGTTGTCAGGCTTTAATCACGTTAGGAAACACTTTCATTCATTGTGTTGCACCTTTGCGGCTGCAGGCAGCTCCTCCTGTCTGTCTGAACGGACGCTAATCTATTTTCCAAGAACCTGTCACGTCCAATTAGCGAGACGCGGCAGGTAGCGCGCAGGGCCAAGTGGTGCAGGGCAGGCAGCTCTGTCTCTGGCGCAACTTCATGAATAAAGCCGTCAGTGTGTGTGTGTGTGTGTGTGTGTATGCATGCCTCGCGTCGCCTCGCGGGCCATGCGGTCTGGGCGCTGACACCCCACAACCCCCCCCTTAAAATAAATATCCACATGGCAGCGTGTGCGTCCAAGTTGCGCAATGACGCGGTTGCCAGATCTGCAACAAATCAGGGAAAATCTACGCGTCTGTGGTTTCCTCATGAGTTTGTTAGAGTCAGATATGAAAACTTAGGCCAAAGTATCTACTCAACCCCCTACTCCCAACCCCCCAACCCAGATTACTTACTGACTGACTGTCTGTCTGTCTGACTGGCTGGGTGGGGCTCAGTCATACCAGTGTCCACCCCCTCCTCTCTAAAACCAGTGAGTGAAACCTCCTCTTTGCACAAACTGTAACATCTCGACTTGGCTCTATTGTTTCTTCTTGAGGTTATGAAATCTGCTCTGCAACCAGGAAATATCACTGTTGTTATTGTTCTGTTCTTGATGCTGCGGTGGGAATCTTGAATGCTCCTTTTGTGCAGCTGATTGATGCGATTGTGACTCAGCAATTAGAGGCTCGTCTATTCAGGTGGGAGCTGTAAATGTCAAGGTGTAGTTACCCGAGCTGCAGACAGACAGACAGACAGACAGACAGACAGGCGGGTTAATGACATAAAGAGTTCATGTACATGCTGTCTGACACATGACAGGTGTCCTCTCTCACCCGTCTACTGGGACATAACTTGGAAAATCATCAACCAGTTCTGATGTTTGAACCTATAAACTGAAGTTTTTTTTTTTTTACATAAGTTTTGTGTCTCGTTGAACTCTAGGAAACACTCTCACTGTTTTCTTATCTATTTATTGATCTGATGATGAAATGAGAAAGCATAATAAAGTGTCCCTCCAGCGTCACTCTTCTAAATGACCTGTTGGACTTTCCTCCAGAAGAAAGAAAGACAGAGACAGAGAGAGTTTCACAATAAGAGTCTTTTTGACTTTTCCCACATGGAGTTAAACATGCTTTACAGCCGTCGGGGAGAGTTGAGTGTTTGATGGTCACAGGACGACTTTAAGCTCCATAAATTATCATCATCATCATCATTCTTCTGCTTGGAGAGGGAGAAAGGGAGGGAGGGGGGCACCTGACAGGGGTTGGGGGGGGGGGGGGGTAGTTGTTAGTTGGTTGGTTGGCTGCGTCATTCTGTAAAGAGATGGGGATGATCCCTGATCCCGAGCAGCTGATCCCGGCTCCTCACGCACCAACGGGTTTATCCAGCCTCATCAGGTCACAAGGAGCAAGAAGCAGCGAGAAGACGGGTGGTTGCAGCTGGTTGCTCCGACCCTCAGCAGCTTCTGAGCTTTTTTTTTTTTTTTTTTTTTTTATTGATAATCAGTCAGAGGAAGTCATGACAGGAAATGAAAGAAGATCAAGAAGATTTCCTTACACTCGGAGACGACGCGGCATCTTATCTGCCGTCGTATAGATTCGTTTAGACTTTCCTGACCTGTGCTGAAGAGAAGATCAGAGTTTGCTGCATCCACCTCCATCTTTCTCTCTTGCTCTCCTTCTTCACCCCCCTCCCTCCTTCCCTCCCTCCATCACAAACCAGTTTAATGTGAGGAGTGATTAATGTGGCACAATGGCCGAGCTCCAGCCACCAGTGAACCTGCAACATGAGCTTCCTCCTGCTGCTGTGTGGCCGACGAACAGCTCTGACGACCCCTCTCACTGTGACACATGACCTGTCTCCACACACACACACACACACTCTCTGGTATCACAACACTAGGGGTGGGAATCTTTTACCATCTCACGATTAGATTCGATTCAGATTTTTTGGGGCTACGATTCGATTCAAATCGATTTTCGATTCAAAAACGATTTGATTCCTAATGATTTCTGCTTCAGTCTATCGGTGTGCAAAGGATCCTCATGATCTACTCCAGTCTGCTTTGCAAGACAGAATGACTAAAGTGTCTTTTTCACATTTATTGAGTTTTAAACATTTATCCATGCTTAGATGGAATAGTTGAAACTGTTGCATAAAAGCAATATCACATATTGTTTAAGTAGCAAAATTAATAGTGCAGTTAAACATGCTGCCTTTTCAATTCTAGGGAAATGGAGGCCGACAGCCAGCAGATTTGTTTCCTTTTTTTCCTTTTTTAAATTTAAATTAAGATTTTGGGACATTTTATATCTTCTGAATCGTATTAAATGAGAATTGCGATTCCATTTTTTTGGCACACCCCTACACAACACTGAGATCCTCCCAACTCATGTGCACAAGTTTTTTAAGAATGAACCTGAGCGGCTCCACCTGTTTTTTTTTTGTATTTGATAGATTTTGAATGCGTCTCCTCTCGGTGACACATGAGATGATACAAGTGGAAAACATTTCCTCCGCCTCAAGGGAAAAAAAGATGGCACACAACACATAAACACACACAAATGAATGATGTGCAGGCTAAATGACAGCGTTGACCGACTCGACACGGCGCCGTGTGGGAACTTGACCTCCTCCTCCTCTTTTCCTTTTTTTTTTCAGCAACAATGAGTAACAAAAGGAGGGTACACAGGCTAATCACTGTATTACTATTACTTGTAAACTTGGCTCCAGGCCCAGACATCCCTCCTCCTCTCTCACTCACTCATTTGATCTTGGATCTGTTCTTTTGGCTTCAACATCATGTCCACTATCTGCCTCCTGTACCTCCGTCTCCCTGAAGGCCTGATAGATACCGTGTCCACTGGGGAGACGGAGATGAGCTCGCAGCGCAGAGCAGAGCGGAGCGGAGCTGGAGGAACAAGTTGTATCTTTCCTGACTTTGTTTGTTTACTTCTTGCTCCCATCCCATCTCCTCGTTCTCTCTGTCGTCTTCACAGCGTTTTTTTTTTTCTCTCTCTTTCCAGTAGCGAATGGAAACTGTCCAGATGTTTATTGACATTCTTGATGTGCATCCACCCCCCCCCCCCCTCTCCAAAAAAAAAAAAAAAAGAAATCAAATATTTACATTTTGCGGTTTCGCCAGAGTTATTCTCATGGAGCTGCTCGGTCAGATTGACAGATGATGAGCCCCCTAATTTGATACTGACACGCTTATGTCGTCTCAGACCGGCCTGAGGGACTGGATTAACTCTTTAATCTGTGTGTGTGTGTGTGTGTGTGTGTGATAAAGGCTCAGAAGAAAGAAAACTATACAAACATGTTGCACAGTAGAACAACAGTCTCAGTTTCAGGTGCATTGTTTTTTTTGACTCACCTTTGGGGTTTCCATCGCTCCTTCTTCTCACATCCTGGATCTGGTCCTTGCTGCAGGACTGGAGGAGCCACATTCCTCTAAAAGCTTCCAGGAAGGTTGAAGCTCGATGATCAAGGGAAACTTCCTGGGCAACAGAGATGGGCCGAGCTTTGATGAGACCTTAGGAGTAAACATGAGGCCTGCTGTCTGTGTGTGTGTGTGTGTCTGAGTGTGATCCAGAACGCCCGGTTTGACCGCCATTCATAACAATACGGCTTTATCTTGCTCTAATTAAACTCTGCTCTGTATTCATGTATTCATACAGTCAATGAAAGAGAGGAGCTCACATGTAGGTGCAGGTTAAAGCATGAAAACAGAGTTTATTTCTATATATTTTTCTACTTTTTTTTATTCCAAATTGTACATTTAAACCAGGAAGAAGCAGAATGAATGTGATGATGTATTAATATTGATCCCTATTAGCCATTACTTCATCGTAGGAGTAATGGCTGTTCTTCCCGGGGTCCCTACACACCCACAATTAGTAAAATCAACAACCTAAAATTAAAATTAAATTAAAATGATTCGGATATTGGAAGAAATAGTTGAAACAATTTAAAAGTCTTTTGGGAAAAAAAAAAAAACGAATAACTAGGCTTATAAAACTAACAAAAGTGTAACATGTGGTGTGTCTGTCTCTTTTTGTTCTGATGCCACAATGAGACATAAATAGTTGTCTGCTGATACTGAAGCTGCTGAGCAGGAAACATTATCAGGATTATGTTTCATGTGAACCCAGATTTTGATTTTAATCCACCTGAGTATTTTAGTGTCATTTGTTCAGTTCCTTGTTCAAAGTATCTGTGTTCAACTAAGTTTCTGTAACTGTTCATTTGACCCTGCTATATGTGTCTTTTTAGAAATATGAAGGTGAAGAAAGAGAGACGCGCCGTCCTGTCCCGTGTGATGACACTTGTTAATGTCTGTTTTTGTTTCCTTGTAGGATGGAGGACGAGGCGGTGCTGGACCGAGGAGCGGCCTTTGTCAAACACGTCTGTGACGAGGAGGAAGTGGAAGGTAACGTTTCACTATCTGACGGAGACGCCGTGAACTTTAACCTCTCTCCTCCCTCCTCCCTCCTCCTCTTTTTTAATTAATTTTTTTATGTCAATATGTCTCTCTGTGGTTTGTATCGGCATCAGATTAGACAGGATGAGTAATACCCAGTTTATCCAAACACTTCAGAGCAGTAAAGACGTTTCCTTCAAGTGTCGTAATCCCGTCTAAAAGAATTCACGAGGAGACGCCCACGTGGATCTAAGTGACACGTTCACATGGTTCACAAATGAACTCTTATGAATGTGCAAACAAGAGGGAGCGCGTCAGAAAATTTGGCTTCGTATCAACCACTGTGTATGTGTGTGTGTGTTTATGTGAGTGCATGCACTTACAGCTATAAGACCTGCATGGGAATGTGTGTGAGTGTGAGTGAGCACACTGTCAGTTTCTTGCGACGAAGCAGGAGCGACCACAGCCACAGTGAAAGGGCATTAAAGGGATAGTTCAACATTTTGGCAAATTGGCCCATTGCCATAATCGCTATAGTCATAGCAGTAGGTTTAGTAAATTCATGCAAAACCACTAATGCGTGTTGCCTTCAGGGACAGTTTTTTGGCAAGCAGTCTCTGTATTTACCTCTAAAACAACTCTGTCTGGTAACGTTCTGTTATTATCTCACAGCGTGGTGGATGTGCAGGTCACAACTTGTCCACCAGAGCGTTTTGGAGTTGTTGGATTGTGTATTTGATGAGTTTGATGAGGGAAACCAAGAAATCCCATTAGCCTCCGTAGCGTAGCTCTGAGCAGCTCACGGCTCTGCTCCGCCGTTCAAAAAATAGCTTGCACCGACAAATAAAGGTAACGAACCTACTGCTATGACTATAGCGACTATCTGCCAAAATGTTGAACTATCCCTTTAAAACACCTCAAGGCATGTTTAGTTTAGTTTATGGTCTGCATGGCTGAATGGAAAAATAACTTGGGTCAGTCAATCACAGTGTTTTTAAGAGCCCCCCCCTCGTCTCCCTCCACCCCTCTCTGTCTCTAATTGCTTCCTGGAGAAATTAAGTCATCATTTCCTGTACGAGCTGCAGCAGCGTAGGAAGTCGTTGGCATCTCTTTAGTTCTTCTCTGTGACTGACAACTGGCCGTATCTCTTCCTGATTGGGGAAATAAGCAGCAAATTGTCGAACTAATCGGTTCCATCATCAGCACGCGGCGCAGAGGAAGAGTCCGAGTTTTTTTTTTCATACTTGAACCAAACCAGTCGGGCCAGTCCTGCTCAGCGGGTTTGATTGACAGATTAACCACCAGCGTTGAGGATTAATGTGATTTTCCTTCTCGCTATGGGTGTAATCTGACCTGCATTTCTTTTCTTTTTCTTTTTTTTTTTCCTTCTCTCTATTGTATTGTGTTAGGTCACCACACTGTGTACATTGGCGTGCACGTTCCCAAGAGCTACCACCGCAGGAGACGCCACAGACGCAAGTCCAGCCACAAGGAGAAGCGGGAGAAGGCGGAGCACAGCACAGAGGGGTACAAGTCGGACGCGGACGGGGAGACGGCGGATGAGTCGACGACGAACGTCCTCAAACCTCTGAGTGAGTTTCTGGTCCTCAGTTGAAACAGTGCAGGGAGGAGTCAGTCGCTCACTCACTCACAGGAGTAAAGGGATAAATCTCTCTGAGTTGGGCGACGGCCAGCAGCCGGCGTTCACCGGCAAATCACAGGATATCAGTGCTTCTGTAGTTAAGTCATTCACACAGAGCGGGAAAAGGCCTGGGTGGGGCGGCCAAGAAACAAGGGAGGTGGGGGGGAACTGGGAACATGTTGAATACTAATCTGAAAATGACACAGCATTGGCTTAGAGTCTATAAAGTCAATACAAGGAGGGGGTGTTACCTGTCGCCCTGATGATTAACACGATGCTGTGTGGGATTTGTGAAGCAGGATTCACAGGCGATGATAAAAAAAAAAGAACAGAAAGAAAGAAAAGAGCAATGATTTAAAAAACTAAACTAATGATCACATGATTAAATCTGTTAAATAAATCATTAAAAATCAGAATAAAATAAAAGTAGATCCACCAAACGCACCTTAAGGTCGTGGTGGTGGTGGTCAGCCTGCACACTGCAAAAACTCAAAATCTTTCCAAGAATATTTGTCTTATTTCTAGTCAAAACTAATCTCTTAACATTTAAAATGAGACTCGTCACCTAAAAATAACTTGTTTTTAGATAATTTTCTCTTGTTTCAAACAAATTTTTTACTTAAAATAAGTAGAAAAACCTGTCAGTGAAAGCAAGTTTTTTGTGCTTAAGAAAAACTTGCCCCACTATCAGATTTTTCTACTTATTTCAAGTGAAAATATGCTTGAAAGAAGTTTTAAAAAGTGTCTAAAAACAAGCAGCTTTTTAATGTGATGAGTCTCATTTATAGTCAAAACAATCTCATTACACTTAAAATAAGACAAATATTCTTAGTAAGATTTTGAGTTTTTGCAGTGCAGACCACACCAGATATGTCTCCTGATATTGAAGCTTAGAGAAGAGTCACGGAGGAGCCATTAATCCCACAATCCTTTTCTAGAGCTGGAGGAATCATTATTATAATGATTATGATTATGATTATTATTATTATTATTATTATTATTATTATCATTACTACTCCAGAAGAGAGACCTCAGATAGACGAGGTCAGTTTGACCCCATGTGTCTCCAAGTCCAAGAAGAGATGATTTCCCATCTTTTATCTTCATTGAGTCTCTCACCTGTGTGTGGGATCTTTAAGCCTCTGCTCCAACACAAAGCCGTTACAAGACGTACAATTATCACAACACTGGAATTCAACACTTCAAATGGTCCCAGACTGGGAAACCAGCACAATAGGGAGGATTTTCATTCAGCAGCAGTGGTGGAGGTGACTATTACAGTATCACAGAGAGAGACAGACAGACAGAGGGATAGAGGAGGTGTAGGTGGGAAAGAGGAGGGGTTTACCTCCCAAATCACGAGGGCGTGTTGGAGCAGAGCCACAAATCAAGAATTATGAGGTGTCGCCAATCATCCTTCATTTAAATAAAGCTTTAATCAAACACCACAAACAATACAACAAGAAGAAAGAAGAAGGAGGGAAGGAATTTTCCACTTAAACGGTGCATGTTTGAGCCAGATGTGGAGAGAAAAGCTAAAATATGACAGGGTGAAATGGTTTTGTAAGAAGACACAGCACTGAGTGGAGGAGTTGAGTTTGATTCACAGCAGCTGTCAGTCTGTGATTTGTTGTTTTCCTCAAAACCACAACCATGAGGCGCTGAGGCGAAAGTTACTCCTTTTTTTTAAATTTTGTTTTGTTTTGTTTTTCTTTTTAAATGCAAACCTCCTCTCACTTCTGACTGGAGCTTTACACCCATGATTCTTGTGGCGAGAAGAGACAATTGTGTGAAAAAAAAAAACTGAGTCTTTTGGGAATTGAGGAATCCAGATTGGAGGCAGCCGGAGACGTCGCGGTGCGGCTCAGTGAGCGTAGCCGAGGAATCCGCATCTGTTTCATCAACCGACGGTCGAGTCTCGTAGCAGCTGTTGCAGCGTTTAGTCAGAACCTCGGTGGTGCATGATGTTTTTCTTAAAGGGATAGTTCAACATTTTGGCAAATTGGCCCATTGCCATAATCGCTATAGTCATAGCAGTAGGTTCATTACCTTTAATTGTAGGTGTAAGCTATTTTCAGTGCGGCGGAGCGCAGCAGCTGGCTGCTCAGAGCTACGCTATGGAGGCTAAGGGAATTTCTTGGTTTCCCTCATTAAACTCATCAAATTCAACATCCCAAAACTCCACAGCGCTTTTGTAGACAAGTTGTGACCTGCACAACCACCACGCTATGAGATAATGACGGAACGATACGAAACGGAGCCGTTTTCGAGGTAAATACAGGGTAAATACGGAGACTGCTTGCTGAAAAACTGTCCCTGAACGCAACGCGCATCAGCGGTTTTGTATGAATTTACCTCGAAAACGGCTCCGTTTCGTATCGTTCCGTCATTATCTCATAGCGTGGTGGTTGTGCAGGTCACAACTTGTCTACAAAAGCGCTGTGGAGTTGTGGAGTTTTGGGATTTTGTATTTGATGAGTTTAATGAGGGAAACCAAGAAATTCCGTTAGCCTCCATAGCGTAGCTCTGAGCAGCCTGCTGCTGCGCTCCGCTGTACTAAAAATAGCTTACACCTACAATTTATAGGTAACGAACCTACTGCTATGACTATAGCAATTATGGCAATGGGCCAGTTTGCCAAAATGTTGAACTATCCCTTTAAGATGCATGAGGAAAAACGATGAATCTGGGTCAATCAAAGGTCACGTAGGAGTCGGACGGACATTTCACCTGTCTCGCCTGCAGCTGCTGCAGCTTTTTCCTTTAGCGCAGCAGAATCACGGTCGTACCGGACGACGGCGGCGACTAATCCCCTCACTCACTCTGCTGCTGCTGCTGCTGCTGCTGCTGTCTCTGTCTCCTCTGACGCTGTAATCCTCCTTTGTTGTACCTCAGGCTCAGGTGTGAACCAGCCCAGGTGCTTAGTCATTCAAAGATGTCACGATACTATAAGAGTTTTGCTCACATTAATCTCTGTCTGTCTGCGTGTCGTGTGGGGCCTTTGTGATTACTCCATGACTCACACGGAGCTGGGTCACAGGGCCACAGCGTGAAGGTAAACACTCAACACGACTAAAAACAAAACCGCAATGCACTCTTTATTTTTTCTTACATGTTTTTGTTCTGCAGTTTCACACCTGTTCCTGAGCAACTGAGGAACTGATAGATTTATCTATAAATTGTGATTCAGGTTTGTGCGTCGGCCCATTTGTGATAAGAGTTTTACAACTTGTGTAGAGTTCAACTTGTTCCTGTCGGCATCACTGAGGTCCTGAGTTAATGCCCTTTATTTACCCTGTAGCACTAACAGTGTAGCTGGTTGTCCGTGCGCTCGGTCGGTATCAGACTGTCAATCAGCAGGCGGTCGGCGGTCAGACAGAAGTGGAACCAAACACAGAAGCAGTTATGAAGCTGAACTGTGGTTTGGTTCACTTTGGTTTCACTCCCTAAACACACACAAACACACACACACACTCAAACACACACACACAGAGCGCCTCCTGCTTGTTTCTCATCCTGCTGCTGTATCTCTGCTGCAGATCTGAGCTGTAAACAGTCCTGTAAGGTTGAATGCCGGGGCAGAGCCGTCTGCTGGGATCAACACTTTGCTCCACTATAGATTTCCATATCCACCTCTTTGCCCTTTTTTAAAAATGTCATTTGTATTTTTTGGTAACACTTTACAATAAGGGTCCCTTAATTAACCCTAGTTAATACATTATTAAGCATTAATATATAAACTAATGTGTT
>NC_140918.1:7105508-7180375 GCF_045865225.1 Trachurus japonicus
AACCCTTTGATGCACAACATGGGTCTAAATAGACCCGAGTGAGTTTTTTTGTGCTATATCTTTGCGAAAATTTTATTTCATCATGTAGAATTCCAGGTATTCCTCAATTAACTTGTCTTTGATCATAATACATCCTTATTTCATTTTTTACTTTTTTACTTTTTTAATAAAAACACATTTTGTATCACTACCCCTCTAATGCGCAACATGGGTCTAAAATGACCCACATTAATTTCCTATGTGATTTCATGCTGAGTGATAGTTTCTTTGCTGTAACTTTTGAAATCTATCTTTTTTATGATTGAATGTTCCAAGTATTATTTAATATCTTGTTTTTTATTAGTGGGGTCATTATTTCCATTTTTCATTTCTTACTTGTGAACAAAAATGAACAAAAATGTCTCAGTGAGTGGACCAGTTGAAAAAACAAGTATAGCAAGAATACTTTAATTTTAGCATTCCCTCACTATCTATACCAACAACAGACAATTGTTTCCTTGATTACAATAATGACTAGTCATTACTTGTCCTTTTCCCCCATTAATAGCTCTGTTGACATATTCTACTGTGGTCAACAGCTAGCCATAGTTTATTCTATCTGAGTAGGCTATTTCAATGTTATATCTTTTAAATCACTGCACAGTATTTATCATTTTCTTCAGTAAATATTCTTTTTTAAGCACATATAATCATATTTACTTGTTTTACAATTATTCCAATTTGCCTAAAGAAACATTTGATGACTCATTAAAGATAACTGTGCATAATTGATAAGGTTTTAGTTACCTTGAATAAGTAGCTACATTACTTGTCATAAAGGGAAATACCTTAATATTAGCAAGTTAGCTAACTGTTAACATGATGACATGTTCTAGCTGGTGTCTACAATAGAATAATATTCTATTGTAGACACCAGCTAGAACATGTCAACAGCTACCTAGCTAGCTAGCTGGTGACATGTTCTACTGTAGTTAACTAATACAGTAGAATGTAGAAATGTCAACAGCTAGCTAGCTAACTGGTCCACTCTCTGAGACTTTTTGTCTATTTGTTCATAAAATAAGAAAGTAAAAATGGAAATAACACCCTGTACTAATTAAAAACAAGATATTCAAATGATACTTGGATGATTCAATCATAAAATATATTGATTTTAAAAGATACCACAAAGAAACACTCACCCAGCATGAATTCACAAGGAAAATGAATGCGGGTCATTTTAGACCCATGTTGCGCATTAGAGGGGGTGTGCATATGTTGTGCATCAAAGGGTTAATTAATGCTGAGTAATTCATACATTATGATAACTAATTACATTATTCAACTTAATTCATTAACTAACTTTGAGTAGTAAACATGAATTAACTGCTTACTAATAGGCTACATTCATTAATGTGTTTCCTAATCCTAAATAATACATAATAATGATTGTTAATATATCTGTAAACAGGTAATTAATTAAGCAATATATCACGACAGGCCGTGGTATATGCTCATTATACCACGGCTAAGGGGCGTTGTTCGGCCCGACGCGAAGCGGAGGGACGACAACCCCCTTAGAGTGGTATAATGAGCATATACCACGGACTGGAGTGATATATTGCTTTTATAAAACGGTTACCAATAAAAGCAATATGAAAGAGGGATACGCAATCAATTTCATGTAGTTTTATTCAACCAGAAATACATATTATCCAATAAAATAGCCTCACTGTGAAAAAAATAGTCCCACCTCTCCAGACGTTAGCTCCTAGTTAGCTCTGCATCTCGTCTTTTCCTCCGCTTTTTTTCAGGTGAAAGTCACTGCTCAATCCCCTCTACCATTGTTAACCCTCCCCGGAGGTGAAAGTTCACCTTAAACATGTGGATTCAACTACTTTAGTCCGTTTTTTAACATCGTAAAAACATCAGCTGTCTTGGGCTACGGACTGCAACAGTCCGTTGTCATGGATACATGACAACAACTTCCATTCATACCAGTCATACGTGCCTGACGCGGAGTGATAGCTTACGCTGTGATATGGCTTTAGAATAGTAGCTGTGGTATATGCTCAATATACCACGGTTAACAACCAATCAGATCGCCGGATTTCACCTTTCCGTTTTATAATGCTTAATAATGTACTAACTAACGACCCTTATTGTAAAGTGTTACCTACTTTTTCTTTTACAGTGTACTATGACACGTTGTCTCCAGTTTAGTTTGTTTGCGTCGCTGCTGCTGCTCCACCAGTTGCTCCATATGAATAATTGAGGAGCATCAGGGAGGGGAGAGGGAGGTTTGAGGTCCTTAAACGCACCATGTGTGAAGATGTTGTAGTGTACATGTATATTATACAGTGGGAGATGTTGATGTGTGGGTAGGATGACATCTCCTCAAAACACACACCTCTCTAGACAACACACACACACACACACACACACACACACACACACACGGAGCGTCCTCCACTTGTAGGATTTTCCGCTGTTTTGCCCTCCATCCAAATCTCTCTAATCCTGTTGATTCTAACAAACCCCCCCCCCTCCCCTCCGTCCCGCGGAGCTGTCCACTTTAAAAGTCGTGTGTAACCACAACAAAAGCCTGGTTTTCATTGATAACACACAGTCCGGAGGCTTAAGAGGTGAGCGCTGTTGTGCGGTACACCGCGTGGCGTCACACAAAAGTGTTGCATTCAAAAGTCAAGTTCAGGTCCTGTGGGAACCAGGAAAGGAGATCTTTTGTGTTTTCTGTTTTGTAACCTCCGTTGTCGTGGTTGTCGCGGTGGTGGCTGGATGTTGTTGACACACAGCGACGAGGGGACACTCAGTGGTCCGTATCCTGAAGCTGTCAGCCTCCGCCGGGGTTTTTGTGCGACATTGATCTTGACCTTGGTGTAGCTTAACAGTTGTTAGATTTTCTCAGCGCGGTGGAACAGCTCCCACTGTACTATTTTAAAAACAAGCATCCTAAGTTAAGCTTGGGCGCGCTGTTTCAGGATTAAAAGGTGACACACTCTGCAGTCCGCTGCAGTATATCAAGAGAAAAGCTGCGTCTATATAACCCCCCCCCCTCACCACCACCACCTTGTAAAGTTGCACAACTTTCTCAGAACCATTAGGACTGAAAACCTCCTGTAAGCTACTGAATCTAAAACACAGCAGCTCCTTTCTTTTTATTATTATTATTATTATTATTATTGTTGTTATATAGTGTGGCCTGTTGGTTGTCATGGCTTCCTCCTTTATCTGTGTGAACAGGAAGAGGAAGATGCATACTTCACCTCTTTGCTTGTTCGATGTTCACAGGTCAGTCTGCTGACACAGAGCTCAGGCGCACCTTTCTTAGAAGGAAGTAAAGAGTTATAGGCCAAGGCAAAAAAAAAAAAGTGGGTGTGAGGGTGTGACGCACAGAGAGAGAGGTTCCTTCAGCTCAGGAAGAAGTAGATCTGACCTGGAAGATGATACGTTGAAAAACTGTTCCAAAAAGAAGAGGAAATGACTTTACACACTCAGAATATCATAAATCACACCTGCTAATATCAATATCTAGCTTCAAGTGATACTTTCATATATAGAACTAAGATAAAAAAGAAAACCTTAAATCCTTGTGAAGATTTCGAGTAGAGTATTTCAGAATGTCTTTAAAGGTTTCCTCAAAACAAACTTGACATATTCCCTGCAGCTCTGTCTGTCAGAGGCTTTTACACATTTACGTCACTGTTTGTCCCAACACTTGTTGATTTTCAGACTAATGACTCAGGTTATGCAACGAGCCTGAGGTTATTTGGAAGACCTCTGTTTTTTTTTTTTGGTTTTTGTTTCCTGAGAAGTTAATGGCTGCCGACTTCTGTCTGTTGAAGCCATAAAACCAGTTGTAGCAACTGTGACATGAAGGTGTCAGAGGATTTTGTGTTGCATGGAACAACAAAAACTTAATGTAGCGTGAGAAATGTTGCGTCAAATGATTTGCATCTTTGACTTCATGAACAGTTGTTAAACCCTGTTTGTTACATAAGATCTGCTGCTGTCATGCACACGCACATACACTATAAATGAGTAACATTGTTATTTTTAATCATGTTTTATCAGCTTTATTGCAGGAGTTGAACCTGAGAAAACCAGTTTGTAACTTGTCTTTTCTTTTTTTTTCTCCTCCTCAGTTTCTCCAGCCGAGAGGATCAAGTTCATCCTCGGTGAGGAGGACGATGGCCCCCCGCCCCCGCAGCTCTTCACCGAGCTGGACGAGCTCCTGTGTGTGGACGGGCAGGAGATGGAGTGGAAGGAGACGGCCAGGTGAGCCACTGAGTCACAGAAGCCAAGCATGCAATACAATCCATGCAGCTCCCCCCACCCCCAACCTCCACTACTCCCTCTACTCCCATCCCCTCCCTGCCTTCTACATCACCAGCCATGGGGAGTGTAGAGAAAGTTTCCTGCGGAACACGGCCTCCTATGAATAATCCCGTTTTGTGTGTGTGTGTGCGTGTGTGTGTGTGAGTGAGTGTGTAGGGAAATAGGCCGCCGTCCAGCGAACTGCCCGTCGGCTCTTATCAGGCTGAGATCAGTTGTACCTGCTCTGTGAGAGCAGGAAGAGGCCGAAACTCCCACATGGTCACAACAAAACTTCATGCTGCACTCGGCTCTCCAGCACTTTGACTGTGAAGCTGAGCAGTCAGTTGTAATAGAGGAAGCACAGTGGACACTACAGGTGGATAGGGTCGAAATTTAAACAGATATCACCATGAAACTTCCCAAGTTTATCACTTCCATTAAGACAAATAGTTTTTGTATTACAAGTTGTATGTTTAAATATGTAAATGAGGCAATATCTTAAATATGCGCCAATTTGCATACATTTCCGGAACAGAAATCTGCTCAATGGATAAAGCTACTTTCAAAACTTTGGTTTTATTTTGTTGACATAGTAAAGTCAGAAGTTTTTACAGAGGAGGATTTTGGATATCTCTTTTTATCACTCTGTAAATGAGAAAATACTGTCAACAGCCCTAAAAGAAAATCTAATTTCGCCCTGTTTTTAGGAATAAAATGTTGTATCAATCAGGCTGTGAATGATATATCAACAAACCCCTCTGTAAAACCCTCCAAATATAGAGAGGGAGAAACTGGAAGGTTTGGTGTCTGTAAGTGCTGCTGAAGTTGAGATTTCTAGCTCAGAGTCTGAGGAAAAACTATTTTTTTTAAAGACTTGTACTGTAAAATTCCATAGATTGTTATCATCAATCGTACTTTTATGATTTGTAGCTGATACAAAGGAAATTACCATTTTTGGAGCCTACATCATTGTTCAGGAGAGAGAGAGCTTTACAATGATACCTGACATGACGCAGGCATGGCACAGTTAGCCACATTAGCATGCTAACTTTTGGTGAATTTAGGAGAAATCTACCGACAAAATGAAGTAAAATAACCACCTTCATGTGGATTTTCTACCATTTCTTTCCACTATTCTGAAAGAAGACACGTTAAGGAAGCAAAATTGATCAGTGCATGAAAAACCGATGTTTCTGCCTGTTGTGTCTCGCCTTTATTTTCTCTCTTTTTAAAAGAGTGAGTTGCATAAAAAAGCAGAGTAAATGGACTCCTCCAGGTCGACAGCGTTTCCTCTCCCTGGTGGATGTCTGGTCACAGGCGTGTGGAGCTCAGCCAGAGGGGACACTCTATCCCCAGAGGAAACCCCATCCTCCGGCCTCAGGAGAAAGGCTCTTTGTAGCCGTGACATGTGAGGCATTATTATTAAAAAAAAAAAAAGGATCCTTGTCCTGAGTCTTGGGCCTCGGGACTCGACTATCCTTAAAGTCTCTGTGCGACCTGAGAGCGGTGCAGGCCCGCTGCTGACATCGCAGTCTCCTTTTTCTAAAGTTTTCAAGATTTGTTTTTTATTTCCACGCTCCCCTGCAGCCCGTACTCCATCCCTGTGAACGGTGACCGAGTCACAACACTTCGGGGTTTGTTTTGGTAAAGAAAGCAGAATCCATCTTGTCTCCGTTTTTGTTCGCAGCCTGTATTTTGTTCCCTACCTTTTTTTTTTCTTTTTTTTTTTAAAGCCATTGTTCTGTTGCACGTATTTATATTCTGCAGCGACCTTTCAGGAGCCTGAGAAGGAGAAAAAAAAAGATTATACACACTCTGGTATTTGTGCTTTTGTTTGGCAGTGAATGCATCACAACACTGTCCCTCTGTCTGTCCCTCTGTCTCTTTGTCCTCGTCCTGCTCTGTCCCGTTCCAGATGGATCAAGTTCGAGGAGAAGGTGGAGAAGGGCGGCGAGCGCTGGAGTAAACCCCACGTGGCCACGCTGTCCCTGCACAGCCTGATGGAGCTGAAGACGTGCATCGAGAAGGGCACCATCATGTTGGACCTGGAGGCCGGCACGCTGCCGCAGGTGGTCGGTGAGTACGGCGGCGTCTTCCCCTCCAACACCCACAACAGGAATGACCCAGGTCCTGATGATCTCTGACCTTTCTGTCCGACAGAGATGATCACCGACAGCCAGATCGAAAACGGTCAGCTGAAGGCCGACCTGAAGGAGAAGGTCATGTACACGTTGCTACGGAAACATCGCCACCAGACCAAGAAGTCCAACCTGCGCTCTCTCGCCGACATCGGCAAGAGCGTTTCCAGCGCCAGTCGTCTGTTTTCCAACCAGGAGAACGGTAAAGAAATGTGGTTTTTTTTTTTATCTTTTAAACTCTCTTAACTTCTCACTTTGACTCATTTCCAACTCAGTCACTAACAAACTGTTGGTTATTTTCTTTCCTAATACAACTTCTCACTTCTTTTCCCTCCTTGTCTTTTCTCTACTTCCTTTTCCTTTTTCCTCCTTCCTCTTGGATCTCTGCTGCCTCTGACTTCCTGCCTCTGGGTGTGGGTGGGATTTTATAGTACGAAGCACCCAAGAGCACCCTGTGCCTTTCTTAACCCCACAAGACGTAGAGGAGCAGTGCGAGGTCACGAGGAGCTCCAGCATGGGATACCTCTGTAAGTGAGGGCGTAGCACTCCTCCTCCTCTTGAATGCAGCCTCTTTAAAGGCATAGTTCAACATTTTGGCAAATTGGCCCATTGCCATAAGCCCTATAGTCATAGCAGTAGATTTGTTGCCTTTAATTGTTGGTGCAAGCTATATTTAGAACGGCGGAGCAGAGCCGCAAGCTGCTCAGAGCTACGCTATGGATGCAAATGGGATTTCTTGGTTTACCTCATCGAACTCATCAAATACACAATCCAACAACTCCAAAACGCTCTGGTGGACAAGTCATGCAAAACCGCTGATGCGCGTTCCCGTCTGTGGCAGTTTTTCAGCAAGCAGTCTCTGTATTTGCCTCTAAAACAACTCTGTCTGGTAACGTTCTGTTATTGTCTCATAGCGTGGTGAATGTGCAGGTCACAACTTGTCCACCAGAGCGTTTTGGAGTTGTTGGATTGTGTATGAGTTTGATGAGGGAAACCAAGAAATACCATGAGCGTAGCTCTGAGCAGCTCGCGGCTCTCCTCCGCTGTTCTAAAAATAGCTTGCACCGACAATTAAAGGTAACAAACCTACTGCTAAAACTATAGGGATTATGACAATGGGCCAATTTGCCAAAATGTTGAACTATCCCTTTAAGCAACACCCCCTCTCCACACATGGAAATCACCACATTTGAGTAGAGCCAACAGAAAAAGTCCATCGTGTCAAACAGCTGGATTTGTGTTTACTCGGTGTTGAGTGTAGAAACAACACAAAGACAGAAAAGCTTCGCTCCATAACTCCTGATGTATTTACATAAATATTTACATGGCAACAGAAAACTGAAACACTGCAGAGTCACGTGAATTTCCAAAGTTTGCATTCTCACACACTAGATACCCAAGCATAAGTCGACCAGGCTGCCTCTCTGAATAGATGAACATCTGGTGTTTAGTTTAAAGCTTCAGCCTCGACACATTCAGCTCAGCTCCTGATGTTTTAGCTCTGTTTTTGATTCCTCTTCTTTTTCTACTTCTTCTTTGCCTTTTTTTCTTTTTTTTTCTTATTCTGCTTCTTCTCATTTAAATGTCTCCAGTCTTTTCCTCTCCTCTAACATCATCAGTGTGTCTCTCTCCTCCGTGCAGGCAGCCCAACCACCGCCCATCGAAACCTCACCTCCAACAGCCTGAGCGACTTCTCTGACAAACCAGAGAAGGACCAGGTAATAAATTTGTTTGTGTGTGTGTGTCTCTGTCCCTTCTTCTTATATCAATGCATGCATTCACAAAGCAGCCCCATTGCAGCCAGCGTCATGTCATGTGTCGGGGCTTTGTGTGTGCGCATGAGCTTGTGAGCCTCGCACACACCGATAGATAAGACCCCTGGCTCCCTCGCTGCTCTGGAACAAAAGCTCACTGTCTCCCGTTTTTGTCGTGTGAGTTTCTATCACAGGCACATGCAGTTTCCCTCCCTCCCTCTTCCCTCTCTCTTTGTCGTGAGTCATGGATGAGGAAACTCACCGGGTGTTGTACAGATGCTCTGCACACACACAGATGAAAGATCACAAGCAGTTAAAGTGTAACCGCAAGAATTAACGCTCCTGCACCAACAGTTAATGAAACTGTGCATTAGTCAGAATGGTTCCGGCCTTTGACATCGCATCAAGGTCTTGGTTAATCATCGCCTCACGACTTATTTTGTTTCTTTTGGCAACTTCTTCAAAATCAGAGCAGTGCAGACTTTACATGTCACTCTCTTACGTACATGTACATGCAGAGTCACACAACTGTGGTAAAGTTTGTTTATTAAAGGGATAGTTCGACATTTTGGCAAATTGGCCCATTGCCATAATCCCTATAGTTTTAGGAGTAGGTTTGTTAGCTTTAATTGTCGATGCAAGCTTTTAGAATGGCAGGCATGGCACGTTGTTTTCGAGACAAATGCAGACTGCTTGCCGAAAAACTGCCACCTGCGGGAATGCGCATCAGCGGTTTTGCATGAATTTGCCTCTAAAACAACTCTGTCTGGTAACGTTCTGTTATTATCTCATAGCGTGGTGAATGTGCAGGTCACAACTTGTCCACCAGAGCGTTTTGGAGTTGTTGGATTGTGTATTTGATGAGTTTGATGAGGGAAACCAAGAAATCCCATTAGCCTCTGTAGCATAGCTCTGAGCAGCTCGCGGCTCTGCTCCGCCGTTCAAAAAATACCTTGCACCAAGAATTAAAGGTAACGAACCTACTCCTAAATCTATAGAGATTATGGCAATGGACCAATTTGCCAAAATGTTGAACTATCCCTTTAAGTGGCATGAAGTCGAACTGCAGCTGCTGCTGAGCAAATAATAGTAGGAAAGGGTGGGCACTACCTGCTCTTATGTGCTTATAGAATACAAACAAGACGTCAGACGTAGTCGTTCTTTCTTTAAGATCTAAGATCTCGTCTGTCATCAGATGAGGAAGCGTGTCTCGCTGCCTAAATCTAAATTTATTGTTATGAAATTGGCCTGTAACTTTTTCATTCACTGCCTCTCTGATATATTTTTTTTTCTCCCCCAAAAAACAGCTGAAGAATAAGTTCATGAAGAAACTTCCGCGTGATGCCGAGGCCTCCAACGTGCTGGTCGGGGAGGTCGACTTCCTGGAAACTCCCTTCGTGGCGTTTGTTCGTCTGCAGCAGGCCGTCATGCTGGGCGCTCTGACCGAGGTCCCCGTGCCCACGAGGTACAAAACACACACACACACACACACAACAGCAGCATCGGCAACTTGCCGTCACTCAATAGATATCATGAGCATCTTATTTTGTTGCATTCAGGTTCCTCTTTGTGCTGCTCGGCCCCAAAGGCAAAGCAAAGTCCTATCACGAGATCGGAAGAGCCATCGCCACTCTGATGTCAGATGAGGTGGGTTATTACCGCGCTAATTTCATATTTTGTTGCTTTACCCTCGCCTCTGTTTTTAGCCTTCACCCTGGAGTCTGAGAGCCGGTTCTATTGGGTTAGTGTAATTGTAAGTTACTGTGGTAAACCTGGGATAATGGGGCATCTTGACATTTATTTGATAACAAGATGGTTTAAGAGGGACGACGCTCAGTGAATCAATAAACTGCATTAGCCCACGGATTCAGCAGCTATTCTAATGTAATAACTAACAACTGGTCCGGTTTGAGCCAAGTGTTACAAAGTGCTTTGTATGAAAGCAGAAAAACGTACAAGAGAATAACGGCAGGAGACGAGGAGGAGGAACAGAAAGATGTGAGGGGATTGGAGCGATTAAAGGAGAGAGAAATAAAAATTACATTAAGACATAAGAAGAAAACGCTGTGAAAGACGGATATAAGAAGCTGAATGAAACAATTTTTTTAAAAAGTGATTAAAGGAAATAAAAGCTAATATTTTAGCAGATAACTTTATCCAGCTTTAGCAGGTTAGCATGCTAACATTTTCCCAATGCAAAGTGCAGCTGTGGCTGATGGGAATGTCATTAGTGTGGACGACGTGTCTTTGCCACATGTCGTCATTTTATCAAAAGTACAAAAGATAAAGACAAGAGTTCACCAGAGACTCAGATACAGAGGAGATTTAACAGGAATCCATGATATTGAAAAACTGCCGTGCGATACGTTGGCACCTCATAAGTAATGAAAACGATCCAGATCATTTCTGAGACTCTCTGATATAAGAGTGTTCTCCACCTCCACCTCCTTCACCACTTGACCTGCTGCCAGCTCTCAGCTCGGTGGATATTGCCGTATTAATCATGGCAGCAGTTGGTGGTGAGTTCACCAGCTCACGGCTTTAGCTGCTAAGCCGTGGGCTGGAGTTGCGGTCGACACATTTTTGTTTTGGTGTCAACACAGTGAATCCTGCAACACAACCCAGGTCTTTCTTTTTTTTATTTAAACTTCTTTGTAACATCCTGATCTGTGTGTGTGTCTGTGTGTGTGTGTGTCTTCACTTCTCCTCCGTCTTGTCAGGAATGTTAACAAGCACTTCGTAACGTCTCTTAACCCTGAGAGCACCTGGCGCACAAATTCCCACAGGCCTCGGTGTGTCTCATGTGTCAACACGGCAGGATAGGAAGTGTTTTTCCAGGATTTCCTCAAGTTAAACTTTACCCCCTCCTCTCCTCTCTCCCCTCTGCTCCCCCCTCCTCCCCCCACCTCTCCTGTCCCATGACTGTTGTGACACAGGTTAACAGATGTTTGTGTTTTGGACTAATAACCCCCCCCCTTGAGCTGTCCAGCAGGGCTCTACCTGCATGTCACATTTGTCCCAGGACACACACACACACACACTGCAAAAACTCAAAATCTTTCCAAGAATATTTGTCTCATTTCTTGTCAAAATGTCTCATTTCTAGTCAAAACTAAACTCTTTTCACTTAAAATAAGACTCATCACCTAAAAATGTACTTGTCTTCATATAATTGTCGCTAGTTTCAAACTAATTTTCACTTGAAATAAGTAGAAAAATCTGCCAGTGAAACAAGTTTTTTGTGCTTGTAATAAGAAAGAAAAACTTGCTCCACTATCAGATTTTTCTACTTATTATAAAATCTGCTTGAAAGAAGTAAAAGCTGTCTAAAAACAAGCTACTTTTTATGTGATGAGTCCTTTTTTAAATAGAATGAGATTAGTTTTGACTAGAAATAAGACAAATATTCTTGGTAAGATTTTGAGTTTTTGCAGTGTACACACACACGTGCGCATGGTGACACGTTATTTATGGACATTGTGAAAGAGGGGAAATCCTCCCTATGTCCCAGTTTTTGTGCCTTTTTTTTCTCTCTCCAAAGCTCTGGATGAGCAAATGGATAAGTTATATTATTGATTGGCTGATTACTAATCAGTGGTGTGTGTTTGGGTGTGTGTGTTTGTGTTTATTGGCAGGTGTTCCATGATATCGCCTACAAAGCTAAAGACAGGCAGGACCTGCTGGCTGGTATCGAGGAGTTCCTGGACGAGGTCATCGTCCTCCCCCCCGGCGAGTGGGACCCTGACATCAGGATAGAGCCGCCCAAGTCTCTGCCGTCGTCCGACAAGAGGTCTGATGATCCGATGATCCGATTGGCGTTGATCTATCATGATGATGTCAATGCAGAACTCCTGTTTTGGCTTTTTAGTGATGATGCAGATAGTGATGATGCAGATGCTCAAGTTGCATCAGAGTTTAAATGTGTGAACATAAGCAAATAGTGGCTGAAGCTGCTGCTGACTCCAGACCAGGCCGCACTGTGGCAATATCAGTGATTGTATGCAATTCAAATGATCATTGATAAGACGATTGTGTCAGTTGAAAACATGTCTGAACTAAGCCAGAATGAGTGTAGTTACTCAAAGCAGCACAACACTCAACATATCACACTGAAATGGATCCATTCTGCTGCTACACTGCAAAAACTCAAAATCTTACCAAGAATATTTGTCTTATTTCTAGTCAAAATGTCATTTTTAGTCAAAACAAATCTCATTCTACTTAAAATAAGACTCATCACATAAAAAGTAGTTTGTTTTTAGACACTTTTTAACTTCTTTCAAGCATATTTTCACTTCAAATAAGTAGAAAAATCACAAGCACAAACTTCTTTCACTGGCAGATTTTTCTACTTATTTTAAAGCAGAAGTAAGCGATCCGGTCGTTTTGGCTAATGCTGCGTTCCAGGTAGGCTTTTGAAACCGTAAATTACAGCTTCAAGTCACAACTTACGACTTTGTAGCGTTCCAGGCAACCCACTCGTGTTTTTCCGACCTGTTTTACCGGTGAAAGTCACTATAACGGCCACTCGTAACTTCCGACCGGTGAACTCGTACCAGATTGAACTGGTATGACTTCACAGGTCGGAAAAACACGAGTTACGAGTTTCCTTGAACGCACCATAACAGTCCTCGTCCCTACGTCAACACATTCACGGCGTCCCTTGACTGCACACACAGCCCTGCATGCCGTTCTCTCTCCTCATTGGATAAAAACTGTAGGATACGATAAAAGTTTTCTCCTGGGCTCAGAGCAGAGCAGAGGGACTGACAGACCCGTGATTCAGACCAAACACTCTATGTAAGTGATTGCTGTCGGAAGATATAACTATTTAAGACTTATATTAACACAAATATATCACTTACTTCTGCTTTAAGTAAAAATTTGTTTGAAAAAAGTGAAAAGATCTAAAAACAAGTTGAGTCTCATTTTAGATGGAAAGAGATTAGTTTTGACTAGAAACAATTTGACAAGAAATAAGACAAATATTCTTGGAAAGATTTTGCAGTGTAAAGTCTCATTTCAAATGAGAAACTATGTAAAATGTCCATGTTTTATATATTTGCATACAAATTTTGAGTCTTTATAGAATAGAATAAAACTTGATTGTCAATACACATGTGCAATGAGATTTTATCTGGAAAATCTCTTTAAGAAAATATTTAAATAAAAACAATAAATGGTAAATAGTGAGCAATATACACATTATTCACACACACACAGTTTGTTGACATTCAAAGGACGTTCAAGTCGTACTGACAGGTTTGCTCACAGTTTCTCTGTGTGCATGTGATTTGTTGACGGTTTGTTGTATGTTTGACTTTCTTCTGTTTTTTCGTTAAAGGAAGAACATGTACGTGGGGCTGGAGACGCCTCAGATGAACGGAGATACTCCTCATGATGCGGGACACGGAGGAGGAGGAGGTCACGAGGTCGGAGAGGAGCTGCAGCGCACCAGAAAGTAATCAATCACTCATCTTTTCCTCATTTGAAATTGAAGAAGAAAAAGAAATCAGTGGATTTGATTAAAAATAAAACTATAACACCTTTTTTATTGATTCAAAACTACTACTATGACCCTCATACTTGTAAATGTGTCGTGTAAATGAGTGTATTATCTTCCTGATGGTGTGTGATTGTTGGCATTATGCACCGCTGAGTAGAAATAATGACCCTCTGTAGGTTTCTGATGAGGAAACGTTCCACACATGAAGAACAATGGAAACAATCCACCATTTGTTTTCCCATCTCAGAACAAGTTTTACCTTCTTGATACCCTTTGCCAAAGAAATCATAATCTTGCCACCGTCTGTAAACAAATCAGTTACATATCATCATGGCTCCCTGAATAAATCAACCCAGTTATATCATGGTTCTTATTAAGCCTGCTGATAAATAAATGGTTGTGTCTCCTCCAGGTTCTGCGGCGGTCTGGTCCTGGACATCAAGAGGAAGCTGCCGTTTTTCGCCAGCGACTTCTACGACGCGCTGCACATCCAGTCCCTGTCGGCCATCTTGTTCATCTACCTGGGCACGGTCACGAATGCGATCACATTTGGAGGCCTGCTGGGAGATGCAACGGAAAACATGCAGGTAAACCCCCCCTCACAACCCCAACTATGTTCCCAGAGATGCTGTGATGCACATTCAGAGGAAAAAAGACACAACCGACTTTCCTGTTCACCCTGCAAAGTTGTGACACAGGTCAAGTTTAAATTAGAGTTCAGGTTTAACTAACACAGACGGAGAGGGGAAAACAAACTGACCCAGTTTGGGTTCAGGTCGACTCTTGCACAACAACAGTCACGAGTCTCCAAAGATTCTCTATATAGATACAGATTTATCTTTCTGCAGGTGACTGTGGATCTAAATCTGAACAAACTTTTAGAGAAAGGGTGAAGTCCGCTCACTGTTTTAGCTCCTCAAATGTTTATTGTAGGCTATAGGATCAACGTTTCGATCACATAGATATTTGTAGAGGACAAAGGAGACACCTTGTTCATATACTGTATGTAATAGGTCATCAAGCCAGGGATGCAGCTCAGGTGAGGAAACCCAAAAAGACATACACATCAATACAATTTGAGGTTGTTGTTGTTGGGAAATAAAAAGGTACTGAGGAACTGAGCAGGTTGATAGAAAATCAATAAACATATGAATACAGATAAATAGATAAACAAGTGTTCAACAAATGTTCACAAGATGAGTATTTAAAGAATATTTAGAATAAATGCAAAAAGTCATCACAATAGACGGCAGTATGCACATCCATTAAATACACTGGACCCATCAGGTACAACAAATGATCAGATTAAATTGATATAGAAGGTGTACTGTGCATGTAGAGGCACTGAAAGCCCCCAAAAAGATCTGAACAAACCTGTAAATGTCAAACAACAACAACAACAAAAAAAAGACGATGTATCACTCCCACACAGATTATGAAACTAAAGTCAGACGTGTTTCGCAAACGTGTGACTCTGAGCTTCTTTATTTTGGTCGCACACGGTGGGAAAGTAACAAGATTGACAAGCTGATAAAAGCGACTGAATCGGCCTCCGATGCAAATAAGTTTGCATAACTAACTGTGTCTGGGAGTTCGACGCAGGGAGGAGGAGGTGGTGGTGCAGCGTCGGACTCGTACATTCATTCATGCACCATCAGGACTAAAGTAACAAAACTTCAGAGCAGGAACAAGGAGTTGACTTCAGATGATAAATTAGCCCTGATGCTAATGTGGAGCTCAGATACTGCATCCATCTGCTGTACCTGCTGTTGTTGCTGCAGCATGTGGAGGAGTTGTGCAATTGTGTTATGATGGCATGCATTGCTTGATCCATGTGTGTGTGTGTGCAGTAACACAGAGGAGACACCTGCTGCAGCTTCTCCCCCTGGCAGAGAGCTGCAGCGCTGCAGAGCGCCGGCCGGCCTCAGGGATTTACCCCGCGGCCGTAAATAACCACAGATCCAGATTACTCAGCCACTGCAGCTCCGTCATGACCACTCCACTCGGCTCTGCTCCTCCCAACCCTGTCAAACCCCCCACCCCCCCTCCACCCCCGCAGACAAGTGTGCAACTCCTCAATCCTGCATCACCCTCCACCCACCTCCTCCTCCTCCTCCTGCTGCTCTGGGAACAGCCGAGGGAATCCCTGCCCTCACTTCACCTCACCTCTCTCTCTCTCTCTGCACCGTGCTTCACAATCACTCATTTATCTCTGTAGCAACTAAAACAGGGCCGTTAAAATACTCCAATGATTTGACTGGAATTTAAACAGGGTTTTCCTGATCAACCAGACCTGCAGGGGTGTGTGTGTGTGTGTGTGTGTGAGTGTGATGTAGTGTAGCAGTTTCCTGCCATGTAAGCATAATGATGTTATCAACGTTAAAGGCTCAAAAAGAGCAGAGGGGGCAAAAAAAAAACAAAGTTGCACTGCAAAAACTCAATATCTTTCCAAGAATATTTGTCTTATTTCTTGTCATAATGTCTCGTTTCTAGTCAAAACTGATCTCTTTTCATTTAAAATGAGACTTGTCACCTAAAAAATAACTTGTTTTTAGATCTTTTCACTTGTTTCAACAAGTAGAAAAATCTGCCATTTTTTTTTTTTTGTGCTTGTAATGAGAAAGAAAAACTTGCCCCACCATCAGACTTATTTCAAGTGAAAATATGCTTAAAAGAAGTTAAAAGTGTCTAAAAACAAGCTGCTTTTTAATGTGATGAGTCTTATTTTAAGTATAATGAGATTGTTTTGACTAGAAATAAGACAAAAATTGTTGTTAAGATTTTGAGTTTTTGCAGTGTGAAGATTTTGCTTCAGGCTGAATAGTTTTTCAAATCTGAACATGCACCAAGAGCTTCATGTCTTTTCTTTCTGTGCTCTGTGTGTGTGTGTGTGTGTGTGTGTGTGTGTGTGTGTGTGTGTGTTTGTTGCAGGGAGTGTTGGAGAGTTTCCTGGGCACGGCGCTGACGGGAGCAGTGTTCTGTCTGCTGTCCGGTCAGCCCCTCACCATCCTCAGCAGCACCGGCCCCGTGCTCGTCTTCGAACGGCTGCTCTTCAACTTCAGCAAGTGAGTCGAGTCGCCGGCCGATCGAAGTCCAGTCGATCACCAGTCGATTTTTTTTTTAGAACTGTCTGAGTATTAGTGCGAGGGTGAAGCAAAGTTCAGAATCAGAAACAGTCGCCCGGCAGATATTTATAGATCGTAAACACAACACACAAACTCCCTGCATCAGGCCTCTGGGGGGAAAAAAGCGACAGAGATTCGATCCAACTATAAAAACGTAATGAAAACAAATGGATAATTTCCATTTTACAGCCGTGCAACAAGATTTGGACAAAATCTCACTATAATTTTTGACTGCAGGCTACAGCTGACTGTTTTCTCTCTGTGCAGAGATTATTCACTTAATTTGTTTTTTTTTATTTAACTCTGCTGTGTCTTTTTACTCTTGTTTTTTTCTGTTTGCCCCTTTAATCTCTTTTAATAGTGTTTCTACCTCAGTTTTTCATTGTACTTGTGCAATGACAATAAAGATATTCCCATTGTGAACTTGGCACCAAACTAGACGAGGGAGAATATATGATAAACTGCATAAAAAATCATTAAACAAAAGAATAAAACCAAAAAAAACCTATATTAACTTTTAAATACATACTGTACCATATTTCTGCAGATGAAACCCAGAGGGTTAAAGGTGTCGACTTCTCCCTCCTCCTTCCACTGTACTGCCCCTCCCCTCTCCCACAGAGCGTCTTCTTGCGTTACCCAAACAAACACCGCTGATTATGTTCCGTTATTAATAATTCACTCTCATTTAATTTTACACTGTGAGCGAAGAATGTCGCCGAGCCCTCGTGTCCTCCAAATGTTTCCATGCCTCAAGTCGGTGGCAGAAGTTGCTGAGTCAGTCAGTGGCAGCTGCTGTTAGTTTGTCTGTAGCTGCTGAACATGCACATAGCATAGGTGGATGATTTTCTATATGGCTGAAAGGCTGCTTTAAAGGGATAGTACAACATTTTGGCAAAGTGGCCCATTGCTATAATCCCTATAGTCATATCAGTAGGTTCGTTACCTTAATTGTGGGTGCAAGCTATTTTTAGAACGGCGGAGCAGAGCCGCGAGCTGCTCAGAGCTACACTACCGAGGCAATGGGATTTCTTGGTTTCCCTCATCAAACTCATCAAATACATAATCCAACAACTCCACAACGCTCTGGTGGACAAGTTGTGACCTGCACATTCACCACGCTATGAGATAATAACAGAAGAGTTGTTTTAGAGGCAAATGCAGAGACTGCTTGCCGAAAAACTGCTTCCGACGGGAATGCGCATCAGCGGTTTTGCATGAATTTAACTCTAAAACAAATCAGTCTCGTAACGTTCTGTTATTATCTCATAGTGTGGTGAATGTGCAGGTCACAACTTGTCCACCAGAGCGTTTTGGAGTTGTTGGATTGTGTATTTGATGAGTTTGATGACGGAAACCAAGAAATCCCATGAGCCTCCGTAGCGTAGCTCTGAGCAGCTCGCGGCTCTGCTCCGCCGTTCTAAAAATAGCTTGCACCGACAATTAAAGGTACCGAACCTACTCCTAAGTCCAAAATGTAGAACTATCCCTTTAAAGATTGTTTTATTTTGAAGGGATGCAGTCGGAGCATACCTAAAAGTTTTATGCTTTGAAAAAAAAAAAGATACTGTATGTAGGAGTAAATTTCTTTTATAAAACCAACTCCCTCTCTTCCTCCTCTTCCTCCTCCTCAGAGACAACGACTTCGACTACCTTGAGTTCCGGCTGTGGATCGGCCTGTGGTCGGGGATCTTCTGTCTGGTGCTGGTCGCCACGGACGCCAGCTTCCTGGTGCAGTACTTCACGCGTTTCACCGAGGAAGGCTTCTCCGCCCTCATCAGCTTCATCTTCATCTACGACGCGTTCAAGAAGATGATAAAGCTCGCACACCACAACCCCATCAACCCCGGGTTCAACGCCAACCTGGTCACCCAGTACAGCTGCCAATGCCTGCCTGGTACGACGACGACGATGACGATGATGATGTATTATAATAAGATAGATTACAGTAGTAAGGTTGCATTGACACCAGAGCTCAGTCGTCTTGAACCGCTCTTGGCTGAAAAACGCCTCCTTGTTGATTGTATGTGGGCGCCAGCAGCCGTGATACCAGACGACTGAAAGTTAAGCCGTCATCTTCAGTTTTGTCCGGTTTGGCAGCGACGTTCGTATTATGTGTCAAACAAAGGTTTCAACTTATTTTTTCTTGGTGTTTACAGTCAAGATAATAAAATGATAGCGGACTGCGTCGGCCTCCGGATACCACTGTTTACTTTCCAAACAGCTCTATCAGTTTCTGTGTCGCAAATGTGACCTGGCAGCGACGAGATGTTGACAACGGATTTTTTTATATACGGCAGCGAACGCGATACAGAGAGTGATAGTTTTCTCATTTTGGTGATAAGATGTTGTTTCTGTTCCTCCAGGCAACTCATCAGAACTCCTTGATCTCGCTGCCTCGACAAACAGTACTGATCTGGTATGTGGTGTCCTTGTGTTTTTTTTGTTCTGGTGACGTTCAGTTTCTTTTATGCAACATTTTGTAAACTCTGACTTCATGCTACTGAACTGTCAGTTGTTGGTTGGTTAAAAGGAAACTCTCTTTCTCTTTCTTTCTCTCCGTTTGCAGCCAGTGAACGCCACCTGGGCGTCCCTGGACAAGGAGCAGTGTGTGAAGTACGGAGGTGAGCTGGTCGGAGACGCCTGTGGCTACGTGCCTGACATCACCCTCATGTCCTTCATGTTGTTCTTCGGGACCTACGCCTGCTCCATGTGTCTGAAGAAGTTCAAGACGAGTCGCTTCTTCCCCACCACAGTGAGTGACGCCGCTCGGCAACGTGCACGTGACAACTCAAACAACCAGAGACACAGTCGGCTTTCTCACTCACTGACATCAGTAGATCAAACTTTATTTCTATAGCACTTTTCATACAATTTAAAAAATGCAACACAAAGTGCTTTGCATAATAAAAACAGCCTGCCCCACCACCAAACCCACAAATGCAGCATGAAACCCTATTATAACGGTGATAAGATATGGGGAAACAAAAGAAAAGAGTCTATAAAAATGAAGTGTAAAAGAAAATAAATAAAGGCTAGGCATATTAAAGAAGTGAAACCAGAAATATAAGAGAAGATAAGAAGAAAACAGGATAAAATTTGTAGAAATAGTGGAAGTAAATACGTACTTAACTAAATCAGATGAAAACATGCTAAAGCATAGGATAATAATAATAATAAAAGAATAAATACGTAATAATAAAACAGTAAAAATGATAAGTTAAATAATAAATATTGAATTAAATGCAAGAGTACAAAGGTAGGTCACATAATGTCAATGCTAAACATGCTAATGTTAAAGCAGAAGTAAGTGATATATTTGTGTTAATATAAGTCTTAAATAGTTATATCTTCCGACAGCAATCACTTACATAGAGTGTTTGGACTGAAACACGGGTCTGTCAGTCCCTCTGCTCTGCTCTGAGCCGAGGAGAAAACATTTATCGTATCCTACAGTTTTTATCCAATGAGGAGAGAGAACGGCATGCAGGGCTGTGTGTGCAGCCAAGGGACGCCGTGAATGTGGTGACGTAGGGACGAGGACTGTTATGGTGCGTTCAGGGAAACTCGTAACTCGTGTTTTTCCGACCTGTGAAGTCATACCAGTTCAATCTGGTACGAGTTCACGGGTCGGAAGTTACGAGTGGCCGTTATAGTGACTTTCACAGGTAAAACAGGTCGGAAAAACACGAGTGGGTTGCCTGAAACGCTACAAAGTCGTAAGTTGTGACTTGAAGCTGTAATTTACGGTTTCAAAAGCCTGCCTGGAACGCAGCATTAGCCAAAACGACCGGATCGCTTACTTCTGCTTTAAGTAGGTTTCACCATCTTGGCTCACAGTGTAGCTGAGCATGATGGGAATTTTCAGATTTTGACCCCTGAACTTGACTTTCATCATCAGATCACAATTGTTTATATATTAAATACCTGTTTCTTTTATTCTCTCCCTTAATGATCCTGTGGCCTCGTTTTAAAACCTGTTCAGTCACAACCTGCAGAACTAAAGTCCCTGAACAGAAATGACACATAAAACTGCACTTTCAGTATCACACAGACATAAGTCAGCAGGTTGATATCTGACAGTGTTTGTTTGTTTGTCTACAAGTTTGTGGTTTAACCGCCTGTTGGTCTTTGCCAAACACATGAGAGAAAGGAAACGAGTAAAAAGTAAAACCACAGTGTTTCTGCCTCCAGCCGTGAAACGCTGTCAAACCTGCTGTGACTTGTTTCCCTCCCTGCAGGTGAGGAAGCTCATCAGCGACTTCGCCATCATCCTGACCATCCTCCTCTTCTGCGGCGTGGACGCCTTGGTCGGCGTGGACACCCCCAAGCTCATAGTGCCAAGTGAATTCAAGGTAAAGTAGAAAATACCAACGAACAAAAAGAGAGAGAGACACGTCCTGGTTCTGCTGTGGGTTAGAAATCAATCAGGTGAATGACAGCGGTCAGCCAGGTGCAGTTTCCTCTAATTACACAGATAATGATTCGTGTTCCTGCAGCAGAGCCTTTAGTAATTCCCTGAAATCCCGGCATAATACTTTCTTTGTAGTTTGCCCAGCCAGCGATACATATTACCTGAAACTGAGATTGCTAAGCTCAAATGTTCCTCCGCTGGCGTTAAGACTCCCCCCTCCTCCCTCCTCCTCCCCCTTCCTCCTCCTCCTCTGCCCCGACACAGAGAGGGAGTGATGGGATCGAGGAGCAGGCACCTGCATCGAATAACAACTTGATTATAGGCGATGTGAGAACACAGATGGTCTTATAATTGCAAGTACAGAAGCGGCTTTGTTTGACCACAGAGGCTGAATTCACAGGTTTTTTCTGTCCTGTAACGACGCACCGGTAACTTCAGACTCGGTGAAGAAGTAACTGCTTCTCTCTCACTTTTCTTTTTCTTTCCTCTCCTCTGTCTGACATGTTATCCACGTCTAAGATCTGGACTGCTGACATGCAGTCAGGTGTCTGTGTCTTTTCTTTTTAACTGTCTCCTTAAGTGTACATCTTGTCCAATTGGTTAATTGTATGGGGTACCACTGTATTTTATATTTTTATTTATTTTATTTTTTATTTTTTATCCTTCTTGTTATTGTATATACATATACTTATGTATCCCAATTCCATACAATAGTGTGTACATAATACATTTATGTACACAAATTTAGTGCAATATTAGGCACACATCTGCATGTGCAATCGTGTGCCATGGGAATAGTGCAATTTAAGTCAATCTTGCACTTAATTGGGGCATTGTGCAATCAGAATAAATTTAATCTTGCACTTATGTCACTTTAGCAAACAGCACTTTAGCACATAGCACTTTAATTAGCACTTTATAACTGTTGTGTAATCTTTTGGGCCCCTTACTTTTTTGGTCACTTAACATACGCATGTTGTTCATGTCATGTTTGTGTAAGATGTCGAGGTGTATCATGATGCATTGTTCTATTGTCGTAGTCCTGCCTCTTGTTAGACATAAAAACAATGAAGATAAAAGCACGTCAACCTGCCAATGGGACTGGGGATGGAAATTAGCCACATGGCTACAATCCCACATATTTACATGACAGTGTTCATCAATATGTACTGCTCCCATTTTTAAAAAAATAAATAAATCTGAAATGTTGTTGTTTTTGTTTTCCAGCCCACCAATCCAAAGAGGGGCTGGTTTATTCCTCCGTTCGGAGGGAACCCCTGGTGGGTGTACCTGGCTGCTGCGCTGCCCGCTCTGCTCGTCACCATCCTCATCTTCATGGATCAGCAGATCACGGCCGTCATCGTCAACAGGAAAGAGCACAAACTCAAGGTTGGTGTCGAAGTTTGTGTTTTTAACTAAAAATGTACAAAAATGAAAGAGATTCGAGGATGAAACCGTCCAGACAAACAACGCTTTTTATTCTGAAATGTTTGTCTGCTGTCCGTCAGAAAGGGGCGGGCTATCACCTGGACCTGTTCTGGGTGGCCATCCTGATCGTGCTCTGCTCCTTCATGGGCCTGCCGTGGTACGTGGCCGCCACCGTCATCTCCATCGCCCACATCGACTCCCTGAAGATGGAGACGCAGACGTCGGCGCCCGGGGAGGCGCCCAAATTCCTGGGTGTCAGGTCAGTAAAGACGGACGGAGCGTCTACGTACGTCACTGGAGAATTAAAAAGAGGTTTCTGCTCCTCTCTCCAGTTTTTCCCAGAGCTCGGTTGGCTTTTGACTGTGCCAGGTAGTTAATTACATTCAGTTCAGACTCCTGGGTGAAAGTAAATCTCCGAGTAAGTAGCTGCAGGGCAGAGCTGCCCAGTTTCTAGGAGCATGAGCCACAACAGTGTGTGTGAGTGTGTGAGTTGACACACAACGATAAGATTTATAGAGCTGCACCTGCACACAGATCTTCAGACCTCATTCCTTCCTGCCACACTCCCATAAATTGTCAAAGCAGAACAACAATCTCTTAATCAATCAAGAATGAAGCAATCAGGAATGTATACAGCTGTTTATATAGAAATATACATGAATATCATGACTTTTTGTGTGTATTGGCTTCACTGATGAGAATCCATCTCTTCCTGATTGATGAATATTGTACTTTTTCCACCTTTCCTCCGATCCAGAGAGCAAAGAGTCACCGGTATCTTCGTGTTCCTCCTCACAGGACTCTCCGTCTTCATGGCCCCCATCCTCAAGGTAGCCTTTTTAATTCCTCCTCCTCGGAAATGTGGATTACTGTCCTCCTGTTTTAGGACAAACTCCTCTGTCGCCCCTTTTTGTGCAAATGTAAAATAATTTCAAAAATCTGGTGCTCATCCGATTAGCAACTCCTGATAGTTGAAGTAACACGATGTGAAATAAGCATGTTCATCAGGGCTTAAGCTCCGATTGCAGCTGAGTGCTTCTCCAGTTTCCATTCCCTCATTAAGCCTCAAAAAAAAAAGACTTCACAGTCAGTGGGTGCAGATCAGTGGAGCTGCTGCTCCCCCCTGTGGACATTTCCCACACTGCACCTCTGGGCCCACACATTGTCTTATTACCTGCTGTACACTACATACCATAAGGATCTTGTGAAAAAAGTAATTATTAAAGATGCAATAAATCAGACATTTTATCATCTTCTAATTTGATTATTGATGTTTTTTTTAGTCTGCAACACCTGCTTCTCTAGGTTGTAGTGGATTCCCCTCCTCTGCTCTATAGTTAGACTCTAATACTAAGCAAGTGGTTAATACTAAGCAAGTGGTTACTAAACTTGCAGCAGTCGCAGCCAAGTGACTGTTCACACTGATGCGTCTGCTTAAAGAACCTTCTCAGAAAAGCAGCTTGTGGACTATTTTTAACCGAGCGGCGATGCTAAAAATAAACCTTTTGCATCTCGTGGTTTTTTTTCATGTTTGTTAGTTTATTTAAAGTTGCAATGACATCACTGCAGCCACTTACATGTGACATTAATACATTTAACATGTTCTGTGTCCTGTAGTTCATCCCCATGCCTGTGCTCTACGGTGTGTTCCTCTACATGGGTGTGGCGTCGCTCAACGGAGTCCAGGTGAGTCAGTCTGAGCTTTTTCCTGCACCTGTTGCACCAGTGTGACTCATTAGGTTTTACTAATTGAGTAAGTAAATACAGAACAGGTTGCTCAACTAATTAAATTACTTGTTTTTTGCTTCATCACATTCAGCACAGCTCCAAGGAAAACTACTTTAAAATTCTCCACTTCAGTTTTAGTTTATTTAGTTTATCGCAGGACAGCGTGCAGTGACATTGATTATTCAAAGAAATAAAAAGATGGCTGCATGAGATTTAGCGAGAACGCTGTAGTCCTTGACATAAAAACAGACATCATAAATAGATTGTAAGTACAAGTTAAGATACACAATACAGGGTACATTAATACCAGCAATCATAAGAATAAGGGTTGTTTTTTACAAAAAAAACAAAAAACGAGGACAGTCATCATGATTAAATTACAGAGTGCAATTTCAAGTATGGTAAATACAGGTGCCCATCGCATAAATAACGGTCCACACAATCCGACAAGTTTCCGCTACAGTTTCCTTGTGGAGGTACATTAAATACATGAAACTCACATTTAGAAAATCTACATAAGATGTACAGTAATGTTCAGAGAATTCAAAATAGTACAGATATGTACAACTTCACAGAAGGTGCTAATATTGTAAACACAGGTACACACTGCACGGTGCATAATGCATTACATCTAACAAGTTTCCTGCAGTTTCCTTATGGAGATACATTAACTACAACGTCTTGTTTTTAACATGTAGAAATAAAAAGTACAAAATGTCATAAGCTGATTAGCTTAGCATACACCTGTTTGAACATCTGCTCTGGTAAAATTACATTTTGGTAAATTTGGCCGCCGCAAAACGTCAAAATAATGAAGCAGCACTTGAATTAGTAACTGTAGTTTCTGAATTTCGTATTATCCATGCATGCAGCAAACTAAAAAAGACAACTATCCTCTTAAATTGAAGATTTCTGCAGCATCTTTTTGTAAATGTACACTTTATCATGTGTGTTTTGTCCGCTTCAGTTCATGGACCGACTGCAGCTGCTCCTGATGCCGGCCAAGCACCAGCCGGACCTGATCTACCTGCGCCACGTCCCCCAGAGACGCATCCACCTCTTCACCTTCATCCAGGGCCTGTGTCTGGCCCTGCTCTGGATCCTCAAGTCCACCGTGGCGGCCATCATCTTCCCCGTCATGGTGAGAGCAACACGTGGTGAAATACGTCGACAACTGCAGACGTGAGCGTGTGACTAATCGGTTCCTCCTTTTTTTTAAATTCATAGATCTTGGCCCTGGTGGCGGTGCGGAAGGCCATGGACTACTTGTTCTCGCAGCACGACCTCAGCTACCTGGACGACGTCATCCCGGAGAAAGACAAGAAGAAAAAGGAGGACGAGAAGAAGAAGAAGAGCAAGAAGAAGGGAAGCATCGACAGCGAAACTGAATTTGTAAGTGAAATGAACTTTGAACCTTAAATATTTAAACATCCATGTGTTGTCATGTGATGGTGGTGGTGTGATACAGCCTCCTGTAGATCCTCAGCATCCATGTGTTTAATGTTCATCCCTCATCCTCATCCTCACACAGTCCGACTACCCCTACAATGAAAACATCCCCAGTATAAAAATTTCCATGGACATGATGGAGAAGGAGCCGATGCTGGGAGACAAATCAGTGGATAGTGAGTACAGACCAGCGAGCGCCACTGCTGCTACTTGATCTTTGCTTCTGACGGCTTCACGCTCACTTCATCTTCCTCCGTCAAACCTCGTCTGCCTCGCCTGCACTTCAACATCACTTTAAAACCCTAAAAGCTCAAACTGCTGCTCTGACCGCCGCACAACAAGAGCTGCTGCTGCTGTAACGCAACACTAAAAGCAGCTTTGTTGATGCTTTCCGCCTCTTTCTCTTTCTTCTTTCCTGCCGCCGCTGTCGAAATGTCAGAGTGTTTGTGAAGTATGTTTTTTAAAATGTTGTTTTTTTCCCCCCTGCAGGAGATAAATCCCAGACTTTCCTTAGCCCGCATTCGCCGTGCTGAGCACTACTTTGAGTCTTCCACGGTGGCCGAGTAAGTGAGTACCAGCAGCTGGCATCCTCGCCACATGTTTATTTATATTTATAACTTCAGAAAGGAAACGCAGAAGTACAAATCCACAATCAACCATCTATATCCTCTTTTTTTTTTCTCCCCAGTCTTGACAGAGGATCCTACAGTAAAGGTTTGCCTCAGATCCGAATCGGCCGCGACTCTGTGGAGAACGGTTTCTTCTGGAGGAGGGGCTCTGAAACAGATCTGTGAACGAACAAACAAACCGTCCAAAAAAAAAGTACAACAACACAACACAACACTCTTCCTCTTTTTGTACTATCGTACCGGCTTTCTTCACGGTATTTTAAATCCAAACAGCTGGAAGTATTTGTCTTAAAGCTGAAACACTTTGGTGGTACTGAATTTTAATGAAGGCTGACACAGGATCTGTTTGACCGGTTCTTCGTCTGTGTGAATTTTCTTTTCTTTCTTTTTTTTATCTGCACAAAACAAAAAAAGGACTACTAAAGGTCGTCTGTAATGCAGTGTGTGTTGGAACATTAATATCTTATTAATGTGGACGCTAATAATTTATCATGCATCTAACTAAAGGGCCCGGGACACATTAGGCTTGTACTGTAGTAGAGTACACATGGCTTCATAGCTCAGCAAACAGAAGCAGATTTCTGCAACAACGTAGTGAACAAAAAGGTCATCTGAGCGGACATGCATTTAGTATTTATGAGCATATTATACATGTATTATTCATCAAAAATCCATCAAATGCTGCATATTCATAAAAAACACCATCCAGAAGATAATGTTAAAGTTCAGATCAGCGGGATGAGAAGTGAAAAGGATTTCAATGTCACGCAGACTGGAGCTGATTTTTCTGTTTCTTTTTTCTCCTCTTTTTATATATTTATTATATTTAAACTCTCAGTGAGCAGAATCATTTGCTGTTTGAATCTAATCTTTATTGTTTTTTTTTTGTTTTTTTTATCATTTGACCATCCCCTGTTTGTGCAAATTCTGACTGTGGTCACCTCGTAGATATACCGTACCAGCACGTAGCTCTACCTCTTATCTGTAGGTGCCAGATCATTATTATTATGATATGTGATTTTTTTCCTTCTTATTTTCATTTTATTTATTGTTTTTGATTTTAACTGGCACTGCATAGTATCTTTTCGAATCTTGTATTTTTAATATATTAAACCATTTTTTTTCTAATGGGTAATTCCATCAAAATTTAACATTTTAGGTTTTCATTCTTTAAAAAAAAAAAAAAAATCAAAATTTTCCAACATTTAACAGGGAAACTAAAATTACTATAAAACTTGTTTCTTTCTTTGTTTTTTTGGGGGGAGTGATGTTCTGTCTCTTTTTAACACTTCTGGATGTTTCTCACACACTTGACCATGAACTTAAAGTTGAATTTTCCTTTGAAATGTGATCATATTTAAAAGCTCTTAATGTGATAAATTTGAGTTCCGTCTTGAGTTTATTTTTTAAATTATATGTGGATTTTTCTTTTTTGTTATTATAATGAAAATCCAACCATCACTGTGAGGCAATGCAACGCTGTGACTTCTAGTCTCAGAAGAAGAAGAACTACTGCTTTATAGTGTACAGAATGAAACAAGTGCTTCAACTTAAAACTGAGACACATTATCATTATCATTTAAACTCTATAGCAACAGTTTTCAAAATGCACCTGTCTTTAATTTTGTAATATTGTTCAAATGTTTATATCTATAACTTCTTCTTGCTGATTTGAAATGTACGCTGTAACTTGTGAAGAGTTTATAAGGCCTATTTTTGAATTGAAAGCATCTCAATCCTGTGATGTACATATTTATATTTCTCTGAGGCGGGAAAAGGATGAAACAAATCAATCAGCGCTGTTTACTTCAAATAAGGGCTTTTTAATTCATGCTTCTTTTTTTTCTTCTTTTTTTTCTTAAATCACACCAGTAGTGTGTCACTGTGACATACAAGACTGTTAAAGTTGCTTTGAACCAAAAAACAAACAAATCAAAATGCACAATGTCTTCCACTTTGTTCCACTGTGATCTGTATATCTTGACTTTCTGGTTCTGATTCCACCATTAATGTAAAATACATACATATATATTTTTTTGTTTGTTTGTTTTTTGTTTTTTTGATGTATTAACTCTGAAACCAATTTTATACAAACATCTTGTGTGTTCAATAATCATAGATTACTCAGAAGGAAGCAGACGTCAGTGGGATTTTTTTTTTTCCTTTTTTTTTTTAGTGTCTTGAATGAGAGCAATAAATCGGTCCAGATGATTCTTAAATGCAGTCGTTTGTGTGTTTTTTGTGAAAATATGAGATTTGTGTGACTTTCACAGTGGACATAACCAGGTTGACATCATTTTAGGAGCCCATGAAGTGTGTTTAGACAACAGCAAGTTCCCAATTATCAACACAATAATATTTTACTCCAGCAACTTTTCAGTTCACGACCATCTGGTGTGTTTGTGTGTGAGACGTGGACACACAGAGTGCATGTGTGTGGATGCATTGGGTTGAATTCAAACTCAGAGCCGAGCTGCAGTCAGACGTCGTCCTCTCATCCCAGTCTCACAGCTCAGATAAGACAGAGGAGGAAGAGGGGGGAGGGGGGGGGTTGGCACATAGTTTCCGCGATCACAGGACTTGAGTCGGCTGGAATGAAACTAATTGGCTCATTACTATGACTCACTCTGTTCTTGTCATTGCCAAGATGAGAAAAATGTGTAATAATTAACTCCTCATTTTGCTGTAGGAGAGAATGTCTGTGTTTTGTTTTCTCTCTCTCTACACTCAGGTTGCTGTTATTGGATATTACAGGTGTTGCCTGAGCAACTGGATATGAGTGATGGGAGTGATTTGTTAAAGTTCAGGGAGGGATTTCAAGCCAATCACACAAATATCCCAGCGCTCTGTGTCTGCTCATTATACAATACAAATGAATTATATAATGAGTACATACTTTATAGAAACCTGCTGATGACACTCTCAGAATCAGAAATACTTTATTAATCCCACATGAGAAATGATGTTACTGCGCTCCATTTCAAATATGCAAATGATAACAATTATATAACCCCCATATGCAAAATATAAACATATACCCTGTCAATGATAAACAATAAATGCATAGTTCATATTTATTAGGCATTTAAAGTGAATTATGTGTAGAATTGTAATTGGGTTTGTGTTTTTATTGCATAATTTACCATTTACTATGTAAAGAAAGAAAATGCATAGCCAGCAGATCCACCTCACTATGTATAGCCTATATAAATATGCATTAAATGACCTTTGACACATGACGCTGCAGTACATTTGGCCTGAAGGGGGCAGTAGTATGGTGGCCCTGAGGTCCCAAAACTGTACAATTTAAGAAATCACATGCAAACACGTTAGACAACAACACATTATCCTCTATCTGGAAAATACCTACAATAACCATGGCCAACAACAAATTTAACTTTAAAATGGAAAAATGTAATTAGAATTAGTAAAATAAAAACTCCATGTAACTTTTACTGCTAAGTTTGACCATTAAACATAAACAACAACAAACTGTCAACTCACTTTAGCAGCTACATTTGACCTTAAACAATCGACTGTTCCTGGTATGTGAATAAAGAAAAGTTGAAAACAGATGTTTTTTTAAATGTCTGAGGTGGAGATGTGAAAACTTGATGTGCAGTAGTTGTTCTGCTTTACCTTTAACTCTCTTAATAAAGTGACAGGGCGCCTATGGCCTCTCCACACATGATGTCAGAGGTTCATAACGATGTGTCTGCTCACTGTGCCATCTCTATAGTCGAGCCAACCCATTAAAGTGTTTTCTATCTCAGAGACATGAGCAGTTTTTTAAAAAAGCACAATGTCAGTTTTTTTTTACCCTCCAAAAATAAAATGTCTTTCACTGAGCAGTTAAGCCAATCAGCAGCGTCACAGCTAATAAAATGAATCTATATTTATGACTTAATTTAATTCTTATTCTGCACTTTATGCCGGTGCTTGTCTGCTAATTAATATCCCTCTGTTCTGACACTCACACAAGGAACATGATGTTAAAACAAAAGCAGGATTGTGCGCCTGCAGCACAAACAGGTTTACTGATGTCACACCGTGATCTGGTGACAACATAAAGGCTCTGTAATTATATATCAGTCCAATGCGCAAAGGAAAACAAAAGCACTGCTGAATGTATGCATGTGCAATCCAAATAAAGGAAAGCATGGTGTGAGAAAATGTGTCACAGTTAGATCCTGGGGGGAGGGGGGGGGGGGGGGGTACTGATACGAGGAGCGGGACTTTTGGTCGACGTTTTAATAACGAGGTAAACGGAGCAGAAAACGACGCTGCAACAAATCTTCCTTCCGACTCATGAGCCCTGTAATTATTGTTCTGTTCAAACTCTGGGTGTGTTAACCCAGATTTTCATTGTTCAGAGTTTTAGTGTGCAGTAGCGATCAGTTTGTTTTTTATGGTCTTCATTATCACTAAAGTAAAACTGCTTAACTGTGAGAATTTTATATTCATTATACTTATTTATTTAACTTCTACAGAGATGTGAGGGATCACTTTTTTTTGTAACTAGCTACTCTACAGCACTAAGTGCACTTTTTTTCTTCTTATTCCATGGCATTGACTATGTGCAGTTCATTGCTTTGTCTTTAAGTCATACAATAAAGATAACTTAACCTAACTTTACCTAACCTCAACTATGCTAAGATAAAATAGGCTAACCAAACCTAAAATAATCTAAACTAAGCTCAGCTCAGCTAACCTAACCTAACCTAACCTGTGCTTTTATATTGAAAGACTTAATCAACAGAAAACTCATAGTTATTTTCATGTTTCACCTCTCAGTGTCAGTTCTACTTTGTAAAACCCAGAACCCACTCTGACCCCCACAGTGACGTCATCATCAGTGATGTGAGCTGCCTACAGAAAATCCATCATGCAAATTTGCATGCAATTTTTTTGTGTTTCTTCTTTTTTTTTTTGCTGCCTCCCACAACAAGATGGTGCCCTCAGCTTCTGCCTGTGTCACCATCGCCCACGTTATTATGTTCATGTTCGTTTAGCTGGGTCACAGTGAGGCTGAGTGACCTTAAAAGCCTCAGTGATCCTCGGTTAAAACCTCTGGTTTCAAAAGTTTCAAAGTAAGTTAAAAAAACATTTTCCCTAGCTGCTTTGTATTGGTTCGCTGTTTTCTGCACAAGCTTCAGAATATGGCTCTGTCTTTTCTCTCTGTATCCTGTCACATCTAAGACGTCTCTGCAACAGCTTAATGATGTATGATAAAGTGATGCTGTGCATTTATAGAAACAATGATAATTAGCATATTGTCAGTGTAGAGAAAAATGTAAAGTGAAACAGAGCGGCATGTTTTTGGACAGTGGCAGAAAACAGACAGTGAGAGAACTGTCTGTTTCAAACTAATGGCCTTCCTGCTGTGAAGCAACAGTGTCAGTGTCAGTGTCAGTGTTAACAGGTCTCACAGCTGCCGCGTGTCAGATTAAAGGCAAAACCTCGACAACCAGAGAAAATACTTCACTGGAGACGACCCCGGCCGAGTCACAAGCAGGACTTGTGAGTCACCAGGTGTCACCACAGCTGAACATGGGAGACGTTTGAGAAGAAGGCGTCTTGTACCGGCGACCGGCGTCATCAAGCCACCAAACACGCAGCTCAGCCCAGAGTTGGTGCTGCTGCAGTCTTTTCACCTCACACATATAATGCATGTTTTTTTGATGAATCTGAAGCATGAAGGGTGATGAATGACAGTGAGGACAAACAGACAGTGACCTAAAGTTTGTCAGACAGAACTTTTTTTTCCAATTCGGCAGTCTGACTTTCAGAAAAAAAAATGGATGATTGATCAAATTACTTGAGAGGTGATTATCTGGTTTCTGTGTCTCCTGCCCTCTCTCTTTCTGTAGATTTATACCCGTATTTGTCTGGAATATATGACCCTTTGTGTAAATTTTTGTTGTAAAGAACAAAATGCATTCAGTTTGCTCTGAAAAGCTGATGAAAAGCTTTTTATTTTAGAAATATAGTGATTTATGAGCAGCAGAGACAACGTTTTTAAGCACTTAATGACAGCCTATTTACCCTGCTAGTGAAAGTCGCCTTGGCTCTGATCTATAAAAGAAATGAACAGAATTTTGCAGAATCCCTATGGATTCACACAATGAATTTGCTGGAAAGTTGTGTTTTCGTGCAGGATCGATCAATAATCCTGCAGATGTCACTCAGGTGGAATGCAGAGATACTTTACAAACCACACATGGAGCGTGTTATAGGACTTAAGACAGAAATGTCGCCTGGAGGGGCCGAGGGAGGGGGTTGTGGGGGGAGTGCAGGGCTGTGGAAGAAAAACACCACTGTTAGAAATTGCAGTGAGCCAATAGCCTTGGGCAAAAAGAGGAGAGAAGAGATTATTTAATCCATTTATGAATAGATTCTAGTTTGCAATTCCAAATTCCACAAACCAAACAGCAGCTTGTACTGTAGATGATTTACACACCAGCTGAATGCACCATTTACCACGCTATTAAGGCTTTTTCCACCTTTAGTTCTAGTGTTTATTTTTGATGGAGTGCAAATCAGCCGCGACTCATTGTATTAATGAATTGAGTTTTATTTCCATGTGCAAAACAAGACAGAAAAAAGTAAGCGATGTGCATGAGGCTCTGCAGAGTATAGATATAGGAAACCCCCACAGGAGGTCTAGACACTGGGGAGTGGTCTTGAAGATGACAGCAGGAGAAGCTGGAGGTCTGGGTGTGTGGAGGGTGATGATGAGCTCAGGGGATCCTGTGGAGGAGGTCGCAGCAATTTGCACTGGACATGAGGAGGAGGTGAAAGGAGCGGGAGAGGGTCACAGAAAATGACGGCTGACAGCAGGGGTGAGAACAGAAGAGCAACATGATTGGGAGAGGATGGATGAGAGGATTGTGGATACCAGAGGAGTAGAGATCTTCCTGACTGAACATTGCTGTAGTTGGTATTTGTGTCTAAATGAGCTGCGTGACTGTTGTCTCTAGTCTTTTAATAGTTTGTTATTCTTATCTGTTTCCTGGTCTTGTTTTTTGTTTTGTCTCGGTCATCTTGGTCGGGTCAAACTTGAAGAAGAGAAACAATCAAAAATCAAATAAGCTACATATTAAAATTCAGATTCACTTCCAACTTGAGCGCTTTCTGGTTGAAAAACAAATACCGAAGTCGGAAAAATGGACGATTAATAGAACGAAACAAAAATATAATGATTTCATACTTGTGAATGTTTAGTTTTCAGTGCAAACAATTTATAACATTTTTAAAAAGCCGTACAAACTACAACAAAAACATGTAACATACATCAAAACAAATGTTTTGAGCTGGCGCGAGTGGCGTCAATCTTGAATTCTTGCCTTTTGGGGTTCATCTGACTTTCGGAGTCAGAGATCCGACTTCAGGTGGCGTTCCAGTTGATTAAAAGAAAATTACTTGTTTAAATTGACTGAAATGAATGTCTTTTTTTGTTTGTTATGCACTTTGTCATACACAGATCAAGAAATGTTTAACGAACATGTCAAAGTCAAGGTCAAAGTCAGCTTTATTGTCAATTCTACAATATGTGGGCCTACAGGACATACAGAGGATCGAAACAATCTACAAATCTAACATACAAATCTAGAATATAGGGGCATATGAAACTAAACTAGAAAGAAAAAGAAAATATACATTAAAAAAAGTAGAAGGCACAATAACAGCAATACAAGTGCTAATGTTAATGTTAATAATTGGTCTCATTAGTGATGTTAAACAATTAGCTTAGCTTAATTATTTGAGCTCAAAACTTCAAGGATGAGCAAAACTGAGGGAGAGTGTGTTTGTGAGAGCTTTGTGACTTTTCATTTTTGACACAAGACACACACACACACACACACACACACAGAGTCTGCCATCACAACTTGTCGGCTGCTTTCTGTGAATTTCATAGGACATAATGACTATAACTGCATGTGGCAGCCATTACAAGGTTCAGTAGACACAGGAAACTCTTCTTCTTTTTTTTTAAATGGCAAACTTCACTCCATCCTTCATCCCAAGCTGACAGTGTGTCCCTCCCCTCCCTCCCTCCCTCCTCTCCTCCTCCCTCCCACTTCTCTCCAAGGTGAGAATCTCAACTGTTTTGACAAACGCTGCTGAAGGCATTTTAACATGTTAATTACACACTGTACAGCAGCTGCAGCAAGGGTTCGGCTCTGCAAACAAACGCTGACACTGTTTCGTACTGCAGTCCCATATAAAATACTTCATTGACTTTATCCATAAGGTCAAAGGTCAACCATCCACTTAGAGTACATCACCCCTCACCCTCCACCTGAAGGATCCCAGTTTGCACAATCAGGCAACACCTCTTCCTCCCACCTCTCACTCTTGTATCGATCAGACTACGACCTTTCATTGAATCCCAATCCTACAGTATGTTTCACCTCTCAACCCATCAACCACCTCTCTAAACTTCGAAAAGCATGCGGTTTCTCTTGCCATTAATCATAAATTTTCTTTGCAATATTGTTGTTGTTGTTGCAGCAGCATTCATTAAAATACCTCCACCGTCACGCACCATAAAGCCGATTACACATTCAGATCACTGTATGGAGCTTGGATGTCACATTTCTCTCCCTCTGAGTCTGAGTGAAGGTGTGAGGGGTGAGGAGGCAGGAGGTGAGACCTGATCAGTGCAGAGGTGAGGAGGAGGAAGAGAAGGAGGAGGAAGAGGAGGAGGACTAATGTCTCAACCGATCCAAGATGAGCTGTGACGTCTCTCCGCATACACTTCCTGCCCTCGCACGATGCCAAAAGAAACAGGTGCCTGCATGTGTTTCCCACCCACTTCAACCTTTGACCTCATCGCCTCATTGTCAATTGCAAAAAAATTGTGACAGCTTTCGTATGTTATATTCAATTCACACAACGCCTCCGGGCATCTATATTGTATCGCTCCCAGCCAGGCAGCACCTGCACCGCCCAGCACATCTCCTCTCTCCCCTGAGTGACTCTCATCTCCTCTCATCTCTAACGGCTCCAGCAGCAGCAGCAGCAGCAGCAGCAGCAGCAGCAGCAGTCTCTGTGTGGCAGACACACTGCGCAGACGCACGGCTCCGTTACTCTGAATGAGTGGGATTTCTATCAAACAGATATTTACATTCAGAAAGAAAAGAAGAGAGGAAGAGGAGAGAGGAAGACAGCTCAGATACTCCCCCCTGTATAAGGTAAGAAAAATGATTTAATTCAAATTTATGGTGGAGACTTTCTATCCTTATATTACCTGAGCTAATTTAAGAAAAAAATACTTTTTTATAGAAGTTAAATTGAACTGTCTGTCCTTTAGTTGTCATTAAGACAGTTTTTTTTAATATTTAAATTGTAAAGTGTCTGATTCCTTTGTATCTATGGGAATTACTGATGTTAAATCAGTTTAATTATGGATTTCTTACTTGTTCCTAGATGCATTTTCTTTTAAATTGATCTGGTGATCTGTGTCAGGGCAAAGAGTTTTATAGTTTCAAGGAAAAAAAGCAATCAATGATTTAATCCAATACAAAATAAATCTGGGTTCATGTTATTCATTCATAATTAAAAACATGTCATAATGTAATGAGCAGCATGATGGATGTGACTGTGTGGCTATAGTAACCAGTGTGCGAAATACCCATCAATATTCGGGGGGGTCCCTTACTCGCGATTGTTGCGCAGTACCGTTATTTTTTTTTCTTTTTATAAAGTAGGACTATAACATTACAATAAGCCAAGAAAATTAGCCTATAGCCTAAAAAGGAGAGGCAAAGTTGTGCATTACAATGCAGAAAGTAATTGATAATAAATAGACGATAATTCAATAAATAAAAGACAATAATTGGCACCACACTGGCACACTTGAACAATGAATAAATGCCAGGTATAGGAGACTGGCGCGCGATCAGGGCAATGCAGAAACGAATATAGACAATAAATAAAATACAACAATTAAAAAAAAATGAATGAAAGACACCAAACTCGTGCACTCAAATAACAACCAACTGTATAAATCTGGAGATCGGAGACTGACGTGCAATTATGTGCACGAGATCCTCAGCCTGCAACTATGACCGATCATGTAGCCTTATCTAACCATCCATCTAGCAAATACGTTTAAACGCAGCATTGAACACATCCACAAATCACATTCGTATAACGGGCCATCATGAAAATTGAAAAAGCACAGACAAATAGCTCACAACAGGCGCCTGGCCAAACAACACCACTGGGGGTTCAGGCCATAGTATGCTGAAGCAGGCTAGCCTCTTACCTTAAGTTATTTTCCTGCCTTAATGTCAAGCCAAGGGTTGAGGTATTTCCATTACCCCACCTGCTTAGGTGTAAAAAAAAAAGAAAAAGAAAAGAAAAGCGGCCAATCACCAGTGCTAGCAGCAGGGGCTGCGGCTACGTCTTCAGAGCACTCGGCCTCAACTTCACTTTCTTCGGCAGAGGGTGGGAGAGGAACGGGATCCTCTGTTCTGATAGCGAGTGGGCTCGACTCCTGCGCTGGGCTGGCGCACATGGCTAATTTGCATAATGCGCAGGTGACACGGTTCAGCTTAATGTTAAACGAATAAATGTTTTGAATTATGAATACTGGACATGGTGATCTTAAACACATTTAATTGACCACAATAAAATTATTGTATTATATTATATATATTTTTTTTTTGACAAGATTGAGACCCCCCTCAGATTTTGCTTTTGAGTCTTTCAGGGGGTCTCAAGGGGTTAATCGGGGGGGTCCGACCCCCCCAAACCCCCCCGTATTTCGCACTATGATAGTAACCATATGCAGTGCAGCTATAATCACATTTTCTCCTTTATTGTGATTATCCTCATAAAGATTGAACAGCAGAGAGGTCGAAGAGCGAATTAAACTCAGTCAGTTTTATACACTGACTCTATTTTTATAGGTCCTGAAAACGTGTAAAAAATGGAAAATTATTAATCTGTGCGGTTCCATATGTAATTACTAATTAAAGTGCACACTGTGATTCATCACATGACATTGATAAAATATTCATCAAAGAGTAACCTGGCCTACTTTGGTTTGTTTATGCCACTGAAAAAAACAATTTCACACACATTCATACACAAACACACACACTTTGATTTAACAACTCATTGTAAACAGTTGTATCTTAAGTAGCTGCATGGAGAAAAAAAAGAAAAGAAAGCATTGCTGTGTTAAAGGCAGGAGATGCTGACCCCCAAAGTAATTCGATTTGTTAATAGAGATCTCCTTCTGTCCCACATGTGTAACATCTGGATGATTGATGTGCCCAATTGTGGAGCTGTAGTGTCCTGCTCACTGGACAGATTGGTCATTTCACTCAGCATGTTGCTGTTACAGAGTGTGTGTGTGTGTGAGAGGGAGAGAGCACACACTTGACTTGATCAAAATCAAAAGACACAGCAATTGGTTTATTGATCCCCAGAGAGGCTCTATTGTTTTATTTAATTACCAATTGATTCCTGTTCTGGTCTGCAGGATTCGTCTCCCACTGGGAGGATGTTTGGAAACGGCACTGGGCTGTAATTGGATGATTTTGTTAGAAGGGAAGATTTCAGTTGTTTTTTTTAAACCCAGTGTGTAATGAGTTATCCACATGTTGCACATCTGTCTCTTCTTTCTGTGTGACAGCCACGTTGTCACCATGACCCAGAATCTGGCCTCCAACGCTACCTGGGAGAGTCTGAACCCTTTCCCGAACGCCTCGCAACACTCGCAGGAAGCCCCGCCCACCCAGCAGAACATCACCTATGTGGACTTCTACCTCCACAAGCCGTCGGTGGCGGCCGTCTTCACCGTCTCCTACCTGCTCATCTTCGTGGTGTGCATGGTGGGCAACGGGGTGGTGTGCTTCATCGTGCTGCGCAGCAAGAACATGCGCACCGTCACCAACCTGTTCATCCTCAACCTCGCCATCAGCGACCTGCTGGTTGGCATCTTCTGCATGCCCACCACTCTGGTGGACAACATCATAACAGGTGAGGATGTGAAGTTCACACAGTTTAAAGGGGACATATTATGGGAATGTCACTTTTTGAAGTCTCTTTAAAGGGACAACGAGGAGTTTTGGAAAGTATTTTCACACTACATTTCCCATGAGCCTCTGCGCACACGGTGAAATTCTTGGACCGGCGCAAGACGGATGTCTTGCCAAGAATGCTTTCATTCATCAATAATTAAAGTCGGAGGTTCGAAGACACCGTCGTAGTTCCGACCATAAACAGCGATTTGGCGGCGTTATTCCCATGACCCACCGGGCGAAACTAGGCAGCATTTCCACCACTTATAATAATAACAAAATAACGATAAACACAAAACGATATATTTATCGAAAATGGAGCCATTAACAAGTGTGGGTAACGTAGATTCATCCACATTAATATAAGACCTTTTTATAACCAAATACAAACTCCTCGTTGTCCCTTTTACACATTTTGGAGTGTTTGTTTTGCCTTTCGGCCCCCAAAAATGTGAGAATTTACATAAAAATAAGTAATTTTCAGGCTCCTGAGGTTGAAATCCACATGGTTTTACGAGCAGTTCCCTCAATTTCCATACATGACATCATTAGTTTTCAAATTTGCATAATACCACCCCTTCCTGTGAGTACCGGTAAAGGGGGCGGGGCAAGCAGTGCCTGATTTGCATTTAAAGGGACAGGCACTGAAACCAGCCGTTCTGAACAGGGCTGTTTCGAGCTGTGATGTTTGATCCTTGGGGTATTTTGACCGAAGCATGTCACAGACATGTCTTTAAGACACCTGGGAACTATTTTAATTTGTGGAAAAGGTGCATGATATGTCTCCTTTAATATCTAAAATATTCATGCACTCTGCTTTGTCTTTATGTTTTGTTGTTTCTCTCTGCAGGATGGCCGTTTGGCAGCCTGGTGTGCAAGCTAAGCGGGATGGTCCAGGGGATCTCCGTGTCTGCGTCTGTGTTCACTCTAGTGGCCATAGCTGTTGACAGGTGAGTGCTGTAATTGTGTTACTGGTATATTATTAAGTGCTTGTGTGGGCGTGTGGGCGAGATCCCCCCAAGAGGCTTCCTTCTCCTCAGTGCATCTCCTTCAATCCCCTCTGTGTCAGGTTTCGCTCCGTTGTCTACCCTTTCAAGCAGAAGCTCACCATCGCCACCTCCAAGCTGATTATCGTCGTCATCTGGGTCCTGGCCGTGTTCATCATGTGTCCCTCCGGGGTCATGCTGCAGGTCACCAAGGAGCAGAGGGTGCGCATCGTCCTCGCCCGCGACGACAACAACAACGACACGCGCCCTTTCTTCTGGTGCCGGGAGAACTGGCCCAATCAGGAGATGAGGAAAATCTACACCACCGTCCTCTTCGCCAACATCTACCTCGCCCCTCTCAGCCTGATTGTGATCATGTACGCCCGCATCGGCCTCACGCTCTTCAAGACCACCATTCCTCCAATGAGGGGGAGCGGGATGGCTTCGTCCGCAGAGGGGAGCGGGAACAACAAGATGAGCATGGAGCACGGCCGCCACACGGTTTCGAGGAAGAAGAAGAGGGTGATAATGATGCTGCTGATCGTGGCGCTGCTCTTCATCCTCTCCTGGCTGCCTCTGTGGACGCTGATGATGCTGAGCGACTACGCCAGCCTGACGGAGCACCAGTACCGCGTCGTCAACATCTACGTGTACCCGCTGGCTCACTGGCTGGCCTTCTTCAACAGCAGCGTCAACCCCATCATCTACGGCTTCTTCAACGAGAACTTCCGCCGAGGCTTCCAGGCGGCCTTCAAGTTCCAGCTGTGCTACGCCGACATGGGGCACCACCAGAACACCTACTCGCACCGGATCAGGGGCAATGCCGTGGTCCCCGTGCAGCACGCCGCCACCCTCAGCAGGTCGGGCTCAGCGGTCGGGCCGGCAGTCGGGCCGGTGGCGGCGGCGCTGCAGGTGGGGAATGGGAAGTGCTCGTTCCAGGAGGAGAGGTGTAAAAATGACATCAAGGAGCAGGACCTGATCATGGAGGATCTGGAGAAGGTGTCCCACATTTAGACGGAAAGACTGAGACTGTGCACAGAGACACTTTAAAGGGATACTTCACCCAAAATTGATAATTCACCAACTTTTCTACTCACCGTCATGCCAAGGAAGGGTTCAAAAGGCCTTTGGAGTTCCAGGGGAACTTTTCATTCTTTTCATTCTGGATTTTCATATAATGGCGGTGGATAGAGTTCACTTTTGAATTGTCCAAAACACACACTATAAAACATCCAGATACCTCCATACTGCTCGTCTGTACTGACCCAAGTGTCCGCCACATGAAAAAGCTGTTTGGGAAAAATGTATTTGATCGGTTTTTAGCCTTGTTGTAGCAGCAGCTCCCAGTGGCTGTGTTGATGTTTGTGCACATGTGCAAGATTTGCTGCGAGATGTTCATTTGTCATTGTAAACCATTGGATGTTTGATGTAAACACGGAAGAACATCTCGCAGCAAATCTCGTGCAGCCACTGGGAGCTACTGCTACAACAAGGATAAAAACAGAGATCAAATTCATTTTTTCCGAACAACTTTTTCATGTGGCGGCTTCAGGACACTTGGGTCAGTACGGACGAGCAGTATGGAGGTATCTGGATGTTTCATAGTGTGTGTTTTGGATGATTCAAAAGTTAGCTCTATCCGCCGCCATTGTATGGAAATCCGTTGCCAGTTCTCCAAACTCTTCCTTGGCATGACGGTGGGTAGAAAATTGGTGAATTATCGATTTTGAGTGAAGTATCCCTTTAAGAGCTTCAGAGACTCGTTGAAAACATGCCTCAATTATCTTCTGCAACATGTGCCATCAGGAACTGCCCCTTGTGAATGTTTATCATCGTGTATAGTCCCCAAAAACTCAGATTAACATTTTCCTGAAAAATGTGGATGGGCCATATGATATCACCTTCTTTTTTTTCTTTTTTTTACATCTGATCGATACCCCCCTCCCCCACCTCCTTCCCCTCCAAAAAGTGCAGATAAATCACACAACATGTGAACAGTCCATCTCCCAGATCAACAGGCTGAGTGAGAAAAACACTATCCAGCCTTCAGGGTTTCTGAACGTCCACTTTATGTCACAGTGTAATGACATCTGCTGGATGGCTATTTTTATTTTAATCACCTCAGCTGTGTTTCTGCGGCTCTCTTTCTCTGGGCCTTGTCCGGCTGTGTCACATCTATTACTCTCAACCGCTCCTTGCAGGTGATGAAAAGAAACTGAGACTCAATGGATGTGGAGCCGTGGGGCGGTTCAATCAAACTTAAATTCACAAGTGCTCCGGACATTTGCTCCCACTGCTCGACTTTTCAGAGTGAGAGAACAACAACCTATCAGAGAGCCCAGAGTGCAATTGAATGTGTCGAGTTTGGAAAATGCGCATGTGAAAGGCGGTGTACTGAAATGTATGTCATCTTGCCCCCTCGTCTAAGTGCATGTTTAAGTGCCCCACCCCTCCCACCCCACCTCCCCTAAAGGCAGCTGGCACTGGGCTGATGGCTGCGACATGTGGTGGCTTTGGAAGAGGATCACAGACTCATTTGGAGAGCATCCATCAGCCCTGCAGTTATCTGCTGCTTGCAGAGCGCTTTGAGATTTGAACACTTAAAACAGTGTCAAAGGGAAGAAAAGACAAGAAGAAAAAGAAGAAAGAGGAGAAGGAAGAAGAGAAGGAAGAAGAAAGTTATATTAGGATGTTGCATTTGTGACTGGTTGGAGAGACACATATGCGTAAATGGGAGAAACTCACCATAAAGACTGAATCAAATATAGAAACTAATTACTAAAGTTCCTTCAGAAACCTTTTGAACATGACAGCTGTACTTAACTGTGCATACAGTGTTTAGGAGAACAGCTACTGCTACTATGGAGACGGAAAACAAGTTTGGACTGGAGGAACACAATGCATCTGTGTGAAGATCTGTAGCTTTTCATTGTTGGTTCAAGAGCTTCAGTCACAAAGACTTTAACAGGAAGTAAATAGACTTTGGAGTGGTTATCATGGCTGAGAGCAGGAGAATGAACAATCGTGTGATTGTGCTGCAGCACGGAGTTAACAGCTTTGTCATGAATGTACAACGTCTATATGTGGAGTTGAAGTTGCTGAAGCTATTTGGTCCGTGCACAATTTCCACATATATCCCATACTTACATCTGAGATGGTTACCTCAATATGTGTGATGTGTTATTGCTGATGCTGGATCAGGAGAGCATCAACATGTGGAGTTTGATATATATTTATTATGTCATTTTTTTTTGTAATCCATAATTTATTTATGTCATTATGGCATTTAAAAAAAAAAAATTATTTAGTTTTTACTGTTATCTGATTTTTTTTTTTTGTGCTCAGAATTTGTTACAAGTAAGTTACAGTAATTGATGTGTTTGTGCCAAAGTGTTAACGGTTCCCTATGGACTTTTATTTTGTGGCACTGTGGAGCACTGTTAAGAGCCTGGCCCCTGTTTTGCCTGCATAATGCACACACATACACACACTGCAATATCAATTATTATAGATATAGATCTCCTTAATTCATTATATGAGAATTTAAACATATATTTTTTGTATATGTTTAATGTTTATTCAGAAAAGAAAATTGAATTTCAGCCCACTATGGGTCTTAAAATTAGTGTAATCACTCAACTATCAGACGATGGAGCCCAAACTTTGTACAAAAATCTATTTTCGAGTAAATCCGGGATGAAAGTGGGGTCGTTTTTTTCGCATTGGATAATGCAGGCGCACTAATTATGCGTCACGTTGCTCACGATTCATCAGCCAATGATATTGGATCCGTCATCCGTCAATCAAACAGGACAAACGGCCATTTCTGAACACCTTTAAGGAAGTATCACACTCAAAAAAATAAAATTACAGGAAGTCCTCACTGTAACAACCTGCTGCTTTATAACTAGGCTACTATAAGTGTGTGATGTTAATGAGGATGTGAGTCACATCGTTGAAGTGATACACACTCCCTGATTAAGATTCCTGGCCATGTCTCTCCAAACAACTCTCATCTCACAGAAGCACATAAGTTCAACGCGATGGAAGCCTCCTCGACGATCTTACAGAGAAGAACACTTCATCCATACAGGTAGCCTACACTTCTGAAGGAAATCATATTGACTTGTATTCATGCACATACAGTACAGGAGGGATATGTTTATAATGTGTCTTCTGTATTCTATGCTATCTTTTTTGGCTTTGCTTGTATTGAAAAAACAACATTAAACACACTGTGAGGCCGGTGTTATGTTATTTGCTGCTTGTTTGTGAAATAGCTGAGTGATTTTTTATAGACACACAGCGCTAAATGAAAAATAAAAAAAGGGGTAAGTATTAGCCTACTGGTTGTTGGGAGATATTTTTAGCAACACATTTGGTGCTGAAGCACAAAAAAATCTGCAGCAGGCAGCACGTTGGTGTCACATACAGAGACGTGTTCATCATAACGAAGGAAATGTCAGTGTTTGTGTGTCTGGAATGGATGAATAAGATGTATGAGGCTTTCCTTTGTTGGTTTGTTTTACTTTTCATGAGCTGTGACTCACGACAGATACGAGTAAAAAATAAATATGAGTAAAATAAAACAGGCTTGAGCTGCTCAGAGAAATGTATTTGTTAAGGTTGTGGAGTGTTTTTGAAGGATCTGCTGCAGGTTTTTAATCAGCAGACACAGATGGGAATCAGAAGCCGGGTGATTAAAACAAAAGGATTAAAAGTTCAACCGTGACTAAAAGGATGAAAGAAACAAGTTTGTTCGGAAGATTGTCAAAGTTTCACACAGATCAAACTCTGATAGTCTCTTCTTAACTCACACATCATGTCAACTTTTTTTTTTTTATCACAACTTTTTAGCTGGGAAACCTCCTCTGACTGGATTTGGAAAAACACATCTTTGTCTCCCTCGGGTGTATTACTATACTTCACTCTTCTTTCTTTCTTTTTCCCCCTGTCCTCACTCACACTAATCCACTTTTTGTATATTAAACCTCTTAAGTAGAAACCTTTTCAATCCACAGTGTCACTTAACCCATAAAAATGAAGATGAATAGCCAGGTGCTTTTTAGTTTTTTCCTTTTAAAAAGTCGTCTAAAAATGAATAAAATGGATATCAGTGAAGTGAAGTGATACATTGCCTCTTTTATTCCTGCTCTATGTGATTATATTTCTGTCGCAAGAAGAGTGTAGTCATATCGAGATGAGTGAAAGGACGGGAAAAAAACAACAACTCACAAACATTGTTTGTTTGGATGCCAATTTTCTGACTAATGATCACTAGTTTGAGTCAGATTTCATCATTACGTGACCTATAGTGACATTTGAACACATTTATCATGAAGATCAAACACCTCTGACTTGAAAGGGATAGTTCAACATTCATCATCAAATACACAATCCAAAACAACAACTCCAAAATGCTCTCGTGGACAAGTTGTGACCTGCACATTCACCACGCTATGAGATAATAACGGATGATAACGCTCACGGCTCTGCTCCGCCGTTCTAAAAATAGCTTGCACCAACAATTAAAGGTAACAAACCTACTGGGATTATGGCAATGGGCCAATTGGCCAAAAATGTTGAACTATCCCTTTAAGAAAGAACCTGAATTAACCCAAATCCTTAACCGAGTTCCAAGTAGTTTTTGCGCCTTCAAGCTCATTATTGTAACCATGACGACAAGTTAGAAATCGACTGAATCAAAACAAAATCAAATGACCTCTCAGATCAAGATGTTTATATATTTCTTTTATAATAATATATAATTATGAGATGATTTCCTCTATTATGTATATTACTATTACTATTGCTAAGGGGTAAAACTAATCCCCCTTTACATACACCCACACTCATACATATATGCATGTGTATTGTAATTTTTGTTAATTAATTGGTTGTGCTCTGTTCGTTTATTGCTTTTTGTGTATTTTAAGTTGTAATAATTTCTAGTTTGGAGGCTTCAAATAAGTAATCTTTGTCATTTTTCTGTATATTTTTAACAATGTGCTAAATAAATGAACTCATCTAAACAAGTCAGGGTTATATGGGGTAATATGTTGGATATTTGTCCTCAGTGAGGCAGGGAAGTGGATCGGATGACTGGATTATTGATATTTAGCAGCTGTGTTCAATATTGTTGCACTCGTTCCATGATACAACAGTTCTGTCAGATGTATTGATCTGCGTAGGCGACAGCTGATGTGTTTTATTGTTGTGAATAAAAATCTGCTGACTGTCTGCCTTGGAGGAGGATTTAAAAAAAAACACCTCGACATATTTATTTCAAAAAAAAAAATAGAGGATTCAAATGGATCCAGAGCTAAAACACTGTTGCTGCCGTTCTCTTGTGTTGATATCTGACAGAAGATCAGAAGCAATGAGATCAAACGTAATCAGCTGATAATACAGGTGATTACTGGAGGGCCATAATAAACGTGGCCCCCACACTAACTATCTATCAAATCTGTGTCCTGTGGGTGAAGAGAAAATGGATTGTCTTCTCAACAGATTAAAGTCACCTCCTGGACCCACTAATCTCCAAAAGCCATTAGCGCCGCTACCTTCAGCCATATCTCTATCCTCTAGCTCTTCCATTAGGTCGACGTGCCATTTTATGTGAGATTTTCATCAGGCAGACATACGTGTCACTTTGTTTCCCCGAGCTATTTACTGTAAGAGCCCATTCCTTTTAGCTGCCCCACACTGAGGACATTGTTAATCTCTCCGCATCTGTGTGGGAGGAGGAGGAGGAGGAGGAGGAGGAGGAGGAGAAGGAGGAGGAGGAGGAGGAGGTTTTATGTTATATCTGACTGTGCACTTCATTAAACGTAAAGGAGCACATCACAATACTGCAAATTGATTTATTTAGCTTCCATTATCTTATTGCACCTGGGGGAACTTACATGGGAAACACCTTCTACTGAACAAGATGATAGACACTTTATATCAGACATGTGCTGATGAGTAATATTCTCATGAGCTTTATATGTAATTGATATGGGATTTGGAAAATGACTGGCTGGAAATTCATATATAATTATTATCACTGAGGTGAACAAAGTTGTTTATACCAAACCAACCAAACTTTATGAAAAAATATCTGGCTGCTACAGTGAGATTTGACTCTTTAGATGAGATATATAACATACATTTATATATATGGTTGTTGTTTAGGTAAAGTCTCATTGAGACAACATGTATTATGTAATTAATCACACAATGCATTTCGGTTCTCAGACTTGGGTCCCTGCTAAGAACGTCTCTGCCTGCTACCAAAGTCCTTCTGCTGCTACTCAACTACAACATTTTGCATAAAAAAGGCAAGAGAAAACCATGGCTTACCATATGATGCAATGAATGATAACCCACCATTTGAAGAATATAGCATTACAAATAGAGATGTGAGTGAACAAATTCACAATTAGATTTTTTTTTATCACTGTCTGTGACCAACCAACCAACATTTCTGTTAAGTCCAGATTGACACTTTGCAGATCAGAACAGTAAACCATTCAATTCAATATGCAAACAGCCAATAAGCCCATCAATATGTTTTTTCATTGCAAAACCTCATTATTTTTGCAGCAGGTGTTTGGTTCTGGTTCTGTTTGTTTTTAGGACATTACATAGTCTTCTCACCTTTGTTCGAGTGTTGAAACCTCCCTGTGTCAGTGACAACACTATAACATGTTGATATTTCATCTGTGAGAACGACACCTGTCGTTTTTGTGCTTGTTGGTCAAGTCTATGAGGAACTACAGCTCTGCACTGAGGCAGTGGCTCTCAAACTGTGTGGGTCAAACTTAGATGATTAACACGATAATAAACAAGAGTTTTCTTTTGCTGCTAAGGTCAAACAAGGATCCTTTGTATAAGTAGCTCTCTGCCTGTTATTGTTAATGTTCAGTGAATGTCAGAAAAACTTGGAGAACCACAGGGATCCGGTGAATTTTTGCACAACGGAGGAAACTTAATCGTTAAATGTGAATTGCAAATAAGTGGTATGTAAATGTAAGTTCTCTCAGGATTAGAGTTATGGAGATATTTTGTCTACACCTATGACTCGTCTCTCTGTTTCTGAGCTGTTCTGTGTTTTTTTTTCTGAAGTCTGACTTAAAAGCCAAAGAGAACGCATTAAAAATGCATGTTTCTCCCTATCACAAAGCCTCTGTCTCCAAAAGCTGAGCGAGAGATGAAGTGCCCCCCCCCCCACCCACCCACTCCTCTTTCTCATTATAGTTTCATGTATGTTTTTTTTTCCATGTATGAAAGTAATAGAGATCCTTGGTGAAATTGCTCACACACCTGCAATGACTGACCTCCATATCAAAAAGCTACTGTACGCAATTCTCCTCATCCATCTGTCGCCATGACTACATATGCTTTAGTCATAGTAGAGACATGAATTGATATGCTATAGATTTGTAATTGGAGCACACTAACAGTCACCACTCAGCCCCTCTCACGGCCCTTCACTGCTGCCTCTGAATATCAATAACCGACTGACATCAAGCCCATGCAGTCACTATACAGGGTTAACATCTGGGCTAAGCTCCAGATGTTTTATATTTTAAATAACAACCGATTTGGATAACTGTCTAAAATGTGAGAGGTTTGCATTAAGTGAGAATCCTGCAGGGAATCAACTCAGTCTGCATCTGTTTTTAAATCCCAGTGGCGGCATGTCTCTAATATAAAACTACAAACACCTGCTCTCACACAAAAGGACGGTGGAAACACCAGAGAAAGAGGAAGACAGTGGAGAACCAAAGTAAACAGGTGAGAGGTGACGTGAACTGAACAAATACATGAGGTCAAAGAGATTTGGGAGCTTCTTGACCAAACCAGATCTGAAATACATCTCAACAGGTGGAAAGACAACTCCAACTTCTGCCCCCTCGTGGTGCAATAAATGTAGTGGTTAATACTTGAAATACAGATTTAAAGGAGTAGGTTAACATTTAGGAACTGTAAATAATGTGTATTTAAGCTGCATGAATGACAGACTTGTTGGACTTTTAACTGACTGTTGCATACAGACAAGATTAGAATAAAAGCATTTTAAGAAAATATCTTAGATGCACATGTTGTTATTAGGTTTACATGTGAGGAATCTGTAGAAATTTGCTTTTAAAAAGGTCATAAAGCAGATAAAATATTGTGCATTCTGATTGGCTGGTCTTGTATTGACAATTAACACTGACTTATAGGCTGATGGGAGAGATCTATTGGATCTATTTTGTGGCTGCTGATGTATTTTGCACTTAGAATCCTGTGAAAATGATTATTGAGTCCTGTTTTCACCCATTGTTATTATCATGTTTGCACATTTATATCATATTTCTGGTTCATCTGCAATGAATGAATGAAAGCTACATTAATCTTTGGGATTCATTTAGGTAGAATTATCATTAATTACATGCAGTGAGGAAATGTAAAGATTATTATCTGGGAAGAGTCTCCCAGGCCTCCATATCATCCATATGTCACACTTATCACTTATGATTTAATTGGTGCCATTTATATTCTCTAAGTGACGTGGATTGAAAGCCTTCTGAGGGCGGGCAGGCGGCTCGGTGGGCACAGATTGGCTGTGAAATGCAGAGACGAGATGGAAACACATGAGACAGCCGATCCGATCATTAAAATTTAAACATCAATTACTGAGATACATGGTGATGGTCCAGGCAGACAGAGCTCCTGTCGTTCATACATCAATATACACAACTGAACATTTGTTTTGAATGACATAAAGTCTTTGTATGTGTCTTGTGGAGTCAAAAAAAACTTTGTGTCATGGCCCATGGCTCATTAATCAAAGTGCAAAAAGTAAAAGTTTGACTTCAGTGAAACTATAAGCTTATTTTAATTTGGATTTTAATTAGCTGAATCAGTAGAGTAGTTTAAGTCTGTTGTTTGTGTGATGGGATGTTACACCACCTGGTTTTTATCTGAGGTGTAAACAGGGATGCATTTGGTATTGACCTCATTTGCAAATAAATTAAAAATTGTCAACATTTTTTTGTTGTTGATATTTTAAACCAATTTCCTGTTTCACCATTTACAAATTTATACATATTTTGAATTTGGGTTTAGTTTTGGCTTTAGTTAACTCACAGAGAGAGCTAAACTTAATAGTCTGTGAATTTCTATGTGCAGAGTGCTTTTATGATACGATATTGAAGAAAAAGCCTCATTGTATGAATATATTGCATTCAAAAATTGTACTAAAGACAGTTTTGTACACTTAATGGGACAGAAGCTCTACTGTATTATCATTATTTTATTATCATTAGTTAATTCATGTAGGGGTAGGACAAGATAAAGCTTCTGCTTAATCCTATTCCTTTTCTGAACAGCTTTGAATGATTTATCAATATGTATTAGTAATGTGCCCATATTGATTTTTTATTATTATGTTTTATAAATCCAGCTTTTCTCTCCTGTTTGATTGTTTAATTTTATTTCTTACATTTATTTCTCAGTCTTGTTTGATATAAAGGAGAATAAATGTATCTGTGTGATGCACAACAAAACATCAGCTGCATTAAAAGACTGGTGCAAACATCTGGGTCCAGATGTGAATGAGCAGTGACACAGTTACCATAGCATGCAGAAAAGACAGGTTAGTAGAAACACCCACAGTTCATAGAGACAATGAAGCAGCTCTCTTGCACCATCTACTGGCCCAGAGTCCAACATACACACCACATGCAGTGTAAAAGTGAATAATGTGAATTAATCCATTTATAACCGTGTGACGAGTCGATCTTTTACATCAAACACCAACCAGAGGAACTTTTTGATAAAATTTATTTTGCAAGTGTTTTTTCTCTTTTTTAAGTGATACATGTTTCCTGGGATTGTCTTAACAATGATCCGTCCTCCCCAACAACTGGGAGAGTAAATGAAAAGCAATTAAGTTTGTTTTTTGTTCTTACTTTTCACACAGACTGTACAATATGTTAATATTACTGTGGCACAAGGGATACAAATGTTCAGCTTGAGTACCCTTGATTCGACCCCAAACTTATTCCATCAATCAGAAGCAGACGAAAAGGCAAACTATACCAGTATGAGTATTTATCGTCGAGTCTCTTTGTTTTTTGTTTTGTTTTTCCTTTTTTAAAACAAAGATGTTCTGCATCATCTCTGAAATCATATTCAGAGATTTTCAAAACACACTTACAGTGTTCATTTTTTTCTGGTTTTCTTTAAAAACACCGTCCTATGTGCTTCGGTTCTCTCGCCATTAACTCATCGTCGTCGTCATCAGGAGAAGCCAGCTTCAGGAGAGATATACAAATCATGCTCCAAGACATATGAAGGCATTTCATACAATCAAATATATTGATTAAAAACAGTCAGTGAAACTGGTTTTTGTTTTACATAATATCTGCAGAAGCGATCACAGGGACTAAGGCCGATCAAAACGGAAAGTATAATTATAATTATTGTAAAAGACCAGCTAAATTAAAAAAGAACAGCACTATGTGCAGCAAGACATGTTTGAGTGGCGTGAGTCATCTAAATGAAAAAGCGTTTTTTTTTTCCTCTTAAGTGCCTCTCTTTAAGTGGCCCTTCCCGTTTTTATTTTCAAAGACCTTTTCTTTTTGCTTGGAAAATGAAGAACCCAATGAAAAGGGACGTGGCAGTGAATAGACATGAACGAGAGTACAAAAAGACACAGAGAGCCGTTCAGTTCAACCCTCATCCTTTGTGTTGTTATCCTCTAGATCCTCATCACTGTCTAAATCACTGTGCAGCCTCTTGGCCATCGTGTTTCTGCTTCTCTCCTCCTTAGTCGCCTTCTTTATCTGGACCGGTAACGGTTTCACTGGTCGTAGGAAAACACAAAGACTGGGTTATTCTCATGCAAAGATGTTGGATTTTTCATTTTGAAATGGATCTGTTTATGCCGGGATCAGACTACTTGATGTTTTTTTGTCTTTCATGATGGTCATGTCAGATTCAACAATCACAGTGGCATAAATTCTTGCCGTGACGCAGACCAATCGTTAATCATGACCCCGCAGCACTTCATAGGTCATCGAGGATGTGTGACAAGAAACTGTCAATCATGGCGACCGAAGTGCTGTGTGTGATGACATAAAAAAGTAAAGTGAGAAAAAGACGATTCCTGGGTCTCTGTCTGAACAGGACAGTATGGGCTGTCTGTCCTTCAGAGAAAACGTGAAGTGCGTAACAAATGTGTGCACTTAAAGTTCTCATCAAAACCATTAGGGGCGTTTTCCACTGCAGGAACTTTGGGGTAATTTTATGAAAACCGAGGCCGTTGGAGCGTGTCTCCATAGCAAGAACTGACACCTGCTGGACGATCTCCCAGAACTTTTACGGAGGACTAAATTAGTTCCTGTCTCTGGGTAGGTACTCCGGCCACCGAAAAAACTCTGGCTTGAGGTAAAAATTTAAAACTAAACAGAAGAGGAGCATTAGTAGAAAGCACCAGCTGGCAGAGTCCCTGCCTCGTATTTTTACGCGGAACTTCCTCAGTGAAAACATGCTCATTAACTTCCACTGCGTATATGAAGCGATCTAATGTACCTTCACTTTGTGTCATCTTATTGTGGTGAATGTCAAGGTTCACGTCGTAAATGTTTCATTAAAGGTTATAGCTACAACCTCTTCATCAAAATGATTAATTTTTCAAAAATAATACATCCACAGATCATCTAAAGGGGTGCAGAATAAAAGTATTAATTTTACTGAATTAAAAAAAAAAAAGTAGCCTATTTAAAAAATTGTTTTATAAATTTTGATGAGTCCAAAATATATAAATATTTACATCTGGTTACGTTCGGCATGAAATGATCTCTGTGCCAACAACATTAGTACGTTAATGTCATGTGAGGCGGAGCTCAGGGGGGCCAGATTGTGATAGCTCTGTGGAGAAAATGGCATCGTGCTAATGCTAATGCTAACTAACGGTCAGTCGGTACTGTAATGTTTCCAGTGCAGGCATGATGCTGTGGGTTTGTCGGGTTCGTCTGCAGGTGAGTTAGTGTGAAATGATTCAGATGTGTTTCCAGTCCGCTGTCAACACCGGAGCTGCTGCTCGTTAAATACATAGACTGTAAAAAGAATGGACGTAGCGTCCGTGACGTCACCCATTGGTTTTGGGGAGTCGTTTTTGTGACTCAAATATGGCGGCCTGAACAGCGCCATGTTGGATTGGCCGGCCGAGAACCCGCCCACTGGCCTCGAAGCAGCTGTCCACGGAGCTGCTCGGACCTGTCACTCAACGTTTCCGCGCCCTAATTGGCCAGAATTTTAACCTAATAACAGTAAAACGGTAGAGTTAAAAAAAAATTCACCCCCCTCAGAGTGTGTGCGGGCGTAGAAACTATCGATTGAGACGAAAAAACGTTCTGACACCAGGCTTTTAACATGTTTACTGAGGATGTAAAGTCGGCGATTTTAACATGGGGGTCTATGGAGAATGCTCCCTTCTGACACCAGCCCCCAGAGGAATTCGAGGGGATTGCAGTTTTCTGAACGCGGAAGTGAGCTTCACTTCTCAGACTGAAAACTGCCCCCTTGGTTAAATACGGTTAGCGTTAGCTTAACTTTAGCTACCCATAGGCATACCTGGCAACCAGTATAATTGAAGGTTGGAGCGAGAGCGGCCGACACTTATTGGCCGGGAGGAATTAAAATTGTAGCCAACACCTTTAAGGCGTCGTGTGACCTTCTAGATGTAAAATCACTGTTCAGTTATGTTACACTACGTCTGTTCGTTGTTCCTGACGTTCATAATCGAGCTTTGAAATCGGACGCTGGTAATTTGTTGGCCACAACAAGATTGTGTGAAAATCGGCCTGAATTTGTGTATCCTGATCCCGGCATAAGAAGATCGATGTTTGTAGTTATCTTTGTTTACTTTTCTCTGATGTTTTTTTTGGTTTTCTTTTCTTCTCTCTTCTTCTCTCACCTGCTGATGGAACGAACTGGTCTTCAGCTCTGCCGCCGTTATTGCTGTGACCGGCGCTAACCGCCTCTTTCTGCTCCTCGTCCGTGACGATTCTCTGTCTCGCGCTCTCGAAAACAGACTTAATGACAATTGAATCCTCGTAGATCTGCAGCGGCAAACAGAGACACATACGAACACACACACACACACACACACACACACACACACACACACACACACACAGAAACACACACAGATAATCAGAACCACACTCTGGACCACCGTGATACATCAGAGACTGTGGAAAATGATTTTTGTTTCTTTTTCCAGTTTCCTGCAGCTTCACCTGAGATCCCTCCAGGTTATAAGTCTGAGCGTTGTGACACAGGAGGAAAATGTCCTTCTCCAAATCCCCGACACTTCTGTACTTGTGATTACGCACACGTTCCTGTGAAGCAGAGGCTCAGGATCAAACCTTATTAACGCCGCCGTTGCAACAAAGCTTTCAATAAACCATTTAATAAGAGTTTCCTCAGAGGGTGAGAAAGAGAAACACAAACCCAGACAAGTGTTGCATCTTCAAGGACATTTAAGGAAATACTTTTTGTGTTTTTGTTGATTTGGATGAGACGATATATGGAGCTAAGAGCTGGTTAGTAAAGTAGGAGGCTCAGCAAAACAAGAGCAGCGTCTATAACTCACTAATTACCACATGTGCCCTGATATCACATAATTTACACTTTGTTGAGGTAACTCAGATTTTCTGTCTGATTCTTTGGTGTTGCATAGACGTTCATATTTCACCGGGATTGAGTAAGATGAGCGCGAGTAGATGGTTTCATCAATTTTTTAATCTTCTGTAGAGCTACACGACTCTTTGATGTTCCACTGAATCAAAGGCCGACACCTAAAGTCTCAGTGGCAAACAAAACATGCAACATGAAGCTAATCTGACTCGTGTTTGTGACTCAGCTGAGCTGCATTTCTCTAAAGTTATGGGTCTTATGTTGAGGTGAGTAACTAGCAGCTTTTCAAAATAAAAGACACAAGGGTTAGTTGGGGTTAGAGTTAGGGTTAGTTAAGGTTGAGGTTAATGATACTAATTTGCTCTCCAGTGAAGTTTAGTTATGGTTCATCAGTTTAAAGGGATAGTTCAACATTTTGGCAAATTGGCCCATTGCCATAATCCCTATAGTCATAGCAGTAGGTTCGTTACCTTTATTTGTCGGTGCAAGCTATTTTTAGAACGGCGGCGCAGAGCCGTGAGCTGCTCAGAGCTACGCTACGGAGGCTCATGGGATTTCTTGGTTTACCTCATCAAACTCATCAAATACACAATCCAACAACTCCAAAACGCTCTCGTGGACAAGTTTTGACCTGCACATTCACCACGCTATGAGATAATAACAGAACGTTACGAGACAGAGTTGTTTTTGAGGTAAATGCAGAGACTGCGTGCTGAAAAACTGCCCTCAACAGGAACGCGCATCAGCGGTTTTGCATGAATTTACCTAGAAAACAATTCAGTAAATAAATGCATGGAGTTTCTCAACTAACCAGCTCGATTTCTGTGAAATTCAGTCGAAACCTTTAATGGCTCCCAGAGGATTAACCCTAAGAACTCCCTTGACTTTTATATATCCAACAAATCCAACAAGTTTTTCCAAACTGCTGTATTGTGTATATTATCTGTCTGTAAACTGCATCACACTGTAGCTAAGCATTATTTATACCCTCTTCTCAACTGCTATTCATTAAATGATTAAATGAAGTGTTTGAATACTGAGCACAGACACTTGATGAGTCGTGTATCCGTTGGAGTCTCACTTACCCTGATCCTTCTGAAGTCCACGGGCTTTCGGATCAGCTCGTAGTACTCAGGAACCTCCTTCTTAGAGGGAAGCTGCACAAAGCCTTTACTGATCTGTCGACCCAACCTGGAAGCACAAAGCGAAAGATCCCATAATAAGAAACAGGGGATGTCCATGTGAATGAAGGTAATGACTTATCTTATTATCCAGTCCAGAGGCGCTCATCCTTCTTTTCTACGCTCAAAAGCACCAGAACATATTTGAGGACAACAATTAAATCACTTCGTTATCTAAAGTTAGCAAATAGTTATTTTTTCCAGTTAGTGGTTTAATATCTTCTTATCTTAAATAACAGATGATGACTTTTACTGCTGCAGTGATGTTACACAAACAAACCGTTATATGACTGGAAGAGCAAATATATTTAAAGTTAAACTTAGGCAGCAAGTGGTGAGATGATGATGAGATGAGTCAGTATAAAACTTTAGATGTCTCCAACTAGATTCATGCAGTTCGTTTTGATGATCATCATTTTGAAAAGACTTTATTTTACAAACCCAATTAGTCCATATAGAACTACAGGTTGCAATAGCAGGTATCTACAGCACAACAACAGGACACATGTACATGTATGTGCTCAGGCAGAACATGAGGCACATTTTGCACACACCTGTGCAGAGAAAACATGCTTCACCAAAGTTCGCAGGGGTTTATGAACATAAGAGAAAACTGAGCTGAACCCAAACACGCACGCACACACACAGTTGGTTGGGGTTGTGCTCACTGCTAGCTACCTCACCGCTTACATCTCTGTACAGATGGTTAAATAGATGTTTGATGTGAATCCAGCTGCAGTTTCCAGATTTAAAAAAATGAAGTTACTCTGATTTCTCTCTGAAACACCTGTTAGCCACCACGCTGTTAAAATACTAAACTAATCAATGATGCTTTGTGATTAGTAATTAGCATTGACAATGTAAGCATGGCACACTGAGGTTAGCTGTGCAGAGGCTACAGACTCTTAAGCCCACCTCACTGACATTAAGACTCCTCACTTAAACACTGAACCAAACAGTCCAACACTGAGCTGCTGCCACTCTGTGTGATTGTAGACAGTTAGTCACTGATCCAGAATCAGAGGCCTGACGTCAAACAAGTCAAACAGCGTTGGTGTTGGTATCGATTCAGCTTCGTAACTGGATTTCCTCTGCAAAGGTGGAGCAAGACTCTGCGTTTGTACTTTAATATGGATATTAAGTCTTCAGGAACAGGACCCCCTCAAAAACGAGTTGCGACAACTCAAGGGGTTTATCCTGCTGATAATAAACAACTTAAACAACAACAATACTCCACTTCACAAAGTATCTACTAAAAGCTATTAGATACATACACATATAGAACATGATAAATTATTAACTTGTTTTGTTGAAATTAAAGGATTTCAAAAGACGAGCATGAAAAACTGGACTTAAACTAATGAGAACGAGAACAAGATGTTATGACTTTGTGATAAATACGAGTAACGAGATCAAGGCTTCTGTTAACATGGCTTTGTTCAGTTTTTTTTCCCTTTCTCATCAGCTGGTTCTTGCATTTCTGGACTAATAATCATAATAATTGCATCACAGAGCCTCCTCTCACCCGTCCTTGTAGTTGATGACCATGTCGACCAGCGTGTTCAGCGTTCTGGTGAGTTCGGGCGGGTTCGGAGGCAGCTTCTCAGCCGGTGGGCGCCCTCGCTTCCTCTTGACCTTTTCTCCAGTTTCCTGCCCGGCCTGCAGCACTTTCTCACCTTTGCGCTTCTTCAGACTGATGTCCTCCTCCATGTCCTCCAGGGAGCCGTTCTCACCTGCCTCAGGCTGCAGAGAGAGGGAGCGATGGGTGGGGACATCTAACAAAACTCAAACAAACTTATAAGAGTATAGAGTAAAGTGGGTATGATGGAAATATTATCCAGAACAAGGCCTGTAAAAACCTGCCCTTTGTGTTTTAGCATCACAGAAACAATGTAACACTTGAGGAATGGGTTTGAAAGAAGAACTGGGACTGATTTCTATTCAAATCTTCTCATCTTTAGATTCATGTGGCCATTCCCACTAATTGCCACACTCAGTATATGTTTTCACAGATGATACCTGATGCCTTCACGCAGCAAAGCTACAGAGTCTAAAGTCGAACGCCCCCCTCGCATTCCCTCAATTTAAAGCACTCACAATCTTCATCAAATGAGCAGCACACTGGCTGGAGTTTAAGCGTTGAGAATTACAGAGTATGGCTGTGTATTCAAATGAAAGAGGGGGTTTATTTATTTATTACAATAGCATCTGAATTTGCATGGACTGGAGCGATCCAACTGCTGCGCTGTCTCTGCAAATTTAGGACAGATTATTGTATCTGGAGGCTTTGATGTCAGATGATTATCGAGGGTAGGCAGACTTTTTTCTTTCTTTCTTTTTTTTTTAATTGCACGATGCTTGTGAATAAATTTAAAGAAGCCATGTTCTACCCCAAGCACACACAGTCTATAAATGCTAATAAAGCAATAAATATTAATCCCTATTTTTCCTCCGTTTGCACTTGTCTTCATGCACAGAAAAGGAGATTGAAACATGATCTTAGACGTGAGGTTTTCATCAAGGCTGCCTGCTGCATCCCCGTGTTATTATCATATCGCTCCTTTTTTTCTCTCTCGAATATCTGCAGCAAGCACAGTTTTTTCCACAAAGGCAATTAGAGGCCAGAAACATGAGTATGCATGCAGCAAGAACAGCAGCAGCAGCAGCAGCAGCAGCAGCAGCAGCAGCAGCCATCCGGCTAAAGAGAAGAGGGAGGAAATAGAGAAGGCATTCTGTCCAATCCAAAAAGAATATTGATGCATCAATCACATACACACAGGGCTCATACAGTGCACACACACATACACACACACACATGCACAGGCATTCACATCATATAGATGGAGCATGCACATGGGAGCATGCATTTCTCAAGGACGAGGGCATGAAAGCATCCTGAAATGACATTTCTGCAGCAGCATGCAGAAAACAACAAACAACAATCCACAAAAAAAAGAAAAAAGAAGAGAGGACTGATGAAGGTGAACTGCTGCACTTCCCAGCCACACACACACAAAAAAAACACAAGACAACATCATGGCAGGGATCTGAGTTATAGAGGACACAACACAACATAACAACACTAGAGAGGCAACAATAGAAATCCTGCTCATCATCGGCTCGGCTCAAAATGTAGGCTTTGAAAGCCCCGCTACTCTCTCTCTGAGGGGCTGCAATCGTTCCAGCGGAATACTGGAGGGATAGAGAGGGGGTAATCCTCAAAGATGTATAACACAGCTGAGAGCTGCCTGATTGACTGTGTGTATGGTGTGAGTGGAAGGGTGTCAGTGTGTGTGCATGTGATGCTCCATGCCTGTGCTATCTCCTAACAAGCCTGCCTCTTCCCTGACTAATCTGGCAAAGATTCCCTCTCATCTGTTACAACACACACCTACACACACATACACATAGACACACACACACACTCCCTTCTCTGCCCCCCCTTCTTGCTCTCACTCACACACACACGCACACATAGACACGGATAAACTCGCAGCAGACACTCGCTCTCTTTCCCTGGCGCGTGCGTGCAAACACACACACACACACACAGTCTCTCTCTCTCCCTCTCTCCCGCACACACACACACATCTCCCTCACGCGCACATTTTATCCATCTCTTCCTCTCTTCCCATGCGATGTAGCCTGGCTGAATCCTGAGCCCCGAGAAGAAAGACATGGAGAGAGAAGGGTATTTACCTGACTGCAATCTGCAGGCTGGCTATCAGGATCGGCTGCAGCTGTGGGGGAGAGAATTAGCAAGCCAGCATAGCGGCGAGCTGCTAGTCTCTTCATCAGCTGATCACTCAGAAGCAGAGCCCAGAAGGGGGGAGAATAAAAGCGCTATGTTTTCATATACAAATCAATGGGCTGGGGGAAAATATAAATGCCATACCCATCTCCTGTCTGCAGCTCTCCGACGTCTTTTTCCTAACTCTGGAAGGCCCCGAGCTTGTCTCCCTCTGCATGTTTTTAATATCGACTGTTGCCAGACGATCTTTTTTTTCTCTCTCCTCCACTCTCTCTTCCTACCCTGCTGTTAAAGTTATCGGCTCCATTTTTATTTTATATTTATATATATATTTCCCGTTTCTTTTCTTTTCTTAGAAAAATCTGCAATGCATTGCAGATGGAGTGTGTCATTTTAGTGTCAACAACTACAAACACATGCAGTGATCTTCAGACACAAACATGCACCGCAGCCTGCAGCAGCAGCAACAACAACACGGATATTCATGGTTCATGGTGAGGAGGAGCATGTTTCCATGTGCATAAAAAAAAATAAAATTCCCAGCTTGGTGATTAATGCATAAATACTGATCAGGTTACATTTAATTCCTCTCTGCTGCTGCACCAACAACTGCAGTAAAAACAGTGGAGTTTTTGCAGAATGAAGTGATATTCACACACACATCTGGTTTCTGTCAGTCAATTAGAGAGTTGTTTTTTCTTCAACCAGCATGTTGTGCAAAAATACTGCTGGAGAAAAGCTCACACAGTTTGCAGCTCACTCACACCACAGGAAATTACAGATACAACAGAAAATAGGATTGAGGTGAAAGATCTAGTTGCATGTTCTGCAAATAAGGTCAAACTCATAATGTGAGTGAGGCTGAGACTGGGAGTGAGAGTGAGAGCGCCGTCCTTTTGTTACATGGAGAAAACTTGGCCTGGGCTGCTTCAGTGGAAACACAGAGAAAACCCAGACACATGTTTTTAAGCAGGAAATCCACAGCAGTGGAGTGGATTTCTCACACTATTGGGCAAGCCAACATACTGGCTTTTCAAAATAAAAGCCACTGAAAGTCTCTCTGTAACATTAAACATTATTATGCATTTAAACTTGTGGTAAAATCCTCCTTCATAAAAAGTAAAAGGAAAAAAAGAGAGAAAACAGTCAGAGTGCCTTCTATTGTGTGGGTGTGGTTTGATTTTTGTGCCACTTGAGGGCAGCGGAAACAAGTTGTGAACACAACACTTAACATTATCAGCTTTTATCATCACCTTGGTGAACTTGTTAACAAACAGCATGCCTGCTTACACATCTAGCTGACACAGAGCGACCTCAGCCTTCACTCAGTGATGCGTTCGTGGCCACTTGATGCATGTAAAGTTCACTGTTTACCCTCTTCCCCTCAGAGCTGGAAGAAGCTGTAAAGCTCTGCAGGTCCACGTGGAGCTGCAAAAAATCTTGTTTACAGCCACTTTAAGTGAAATTTTCCCTGTTATTTTAACACAACTAAAGGTTTTAAATGTTTGTTAGAAATGGGAGGACCTCTCATGTTACTGGAGTTGAATGAGTTCATTCTGAAGCCTCGTCCACACCGAGCCAAAACTTACACTCACAAAAACGTCTTTCCAGGAGGTCAAAACCTCATTAAGCAGCCAACAAACCATAAATCATCCATAGTGCTCATTTTTCTAATCATTTTTTCATTAGTGTCTGTAATACTGTAATGAATTCTTCTATTAATATGTAATGTTTTGCAGCAGTGTTACAGCAGACTGGACTTTTTTTTAATGTGACGGCTTTTTTTTTTCTTCAGAAAATGTCAGTGTGTGCAATCAGGTGGAGGGGAGTGCAACTTTTTAAACTGCAGGACTCCTCATATTTAAATATATTTAAACATAATATAGTATATGAAGAAAAAGCTGCATCAGTCTTGACATCATAAATCATTAGGGCAGCAAATTAATCATTAGCCAGTAGATGTCATGAACATGCAACACACTGGAGTGCAGCCAGACAACACATTATTTGTTGATGGTGTGTTGGCTGGCTGATTAATCCGCTGCATGATGTTATTGCTGCTCTTTTTTTTCCCCTTGCATGCGAGCTACATGTGATATTCATTACAGTTTTTAAGAGATGAGAAACAAATGGGAGCGCTGCCTTCTCCTCTCGCTCCGTAGGTGCATCGGTCTCCACTGAAATAGTAATAATAACACTAGAAATAATAATAGCAGACTAAAGCGAGGCGACTGTATTAGCAGTGAAACAGAGATCATTTTCGGCATTTATGTTCTCGAGAACCACTTCCTTAAAAAAAAGAAAGAAAAGAAAAGAAAAAACGCTGTTACCATGGCAACAGCAAATTTTGATGGTGGACCTTGTATATCATTGTGTTTTATTGCTGTTGCTGGGAAATGACTCAGAAAGCTCTCAGCCACGCATGCACAAGCTCGCAGTAATGGGACACAGGGATAAGTCGGGAAGGGAGGGAAGGAGGGAGGGAGGCGACGGGATGGGTGAGTGTAGGGGGTGGGGGGCGGGGGGGCACCGTGAAGGATGACAACATAATTTTATAAACCTACCCTGTCTTTTTATGGAAGCTTTCCATCTTTCTCTCTCTACACCCAAGTGTCATTTTAAAAAGAAAGCTTTGTGAGCAGACAACAGTGTAAATCATTGTAGGTGCAGAAAATAAACTGTAAAAAAAAAAAATATTTATTATATAATTTACATCTTATTAGATATTCCTTCATCATCAGTGTCTGTATGTAATATTAAACAGTGACAGTGTCTCAGTTGCAGGGACTGATGCAGAGCTGAGTGATTACACCACAAAGTCTGAGCCGCAGCTGCAGCAGCAGAGTTATTCTGGTATTTTGAGTTGATAAGACGATTTGTAGCTTATTCAGTTTTAATGTGTGATGGCGCAAACAAGAAACAGAGCCAAGACTCTGTCGACAAGCATCTTGCATCTCGCTATCCTCATGAAGGAGTCAGTGATAGTTCACGTGGAGGTGGGAGGGGGTGAGTCATTTCTGTCTGGGGGTGCCTGGTAAAAATGGAGGAAAGTTTTTTTTTTTTTTCGCAACTGGTGAGTTACTTAATAATAAGAGAAATGTCAGAAAACATTCATCCATGAAATACTGTGGAACAAAACAACATGCAGACCCCGGAAAAGAGTTACACATTTATCAAAAATACTTTTTTGAAGGTTTTTTTTCCGCTTCATTTGATTTGTGGCCAACAGCAGAGAGGCACATCTTGCACAAAAACAAAAAAAGACCTTCAGTCAGTTATAAAAAGACAAGTTGGTTCTTTTCACACATTTAATTAATTTACCCACAATGAACAGCTTTATCAAATGTGTGTACATTTTGCATCACTCTATCAAATAGATACTGGAAATGTACAAGACGTTAACTGCTGTGTTGGATAAACAATTATATATTGTTTCATATTCAGCATTAAGAAATGTTTAAGTTTAAAAGCACTAAAACCAGTGGCTGGTTAGTTTAGCTTATCTTAGCATAGAGCTGTAACCAAAGTGCTGAGATATTATTTCACATATAATCAACAACATATCTAATAAAGTTAGTTTAGTTTTCTATTTGGAAAAATAACAAAATGAAACATGTTTAAAATATCTATATACACATGCACAGTACAGAGGGAAAGGCATCGACTTATAAATAAAAATACATTTTCTTGTTTACATTATAATAAAAATATGGAAATCTTGAACTTATTTTTCTTCCACTTGTAGCTATTATCTATTTTTTTTAATGTAATGTAATTTATATCTTTAATATTTTTATGTTGCTGTACTGTTTCTTTTTTTGCAATTATAAATATTATTTACAAAAACAGGAATAAAACCCATTGAAGAGGCTTTGAAGTAATGCAATTGATTACATCAACTGTCAACTTTTATGAATACAAACTAGTAATATACTGCGCCATGCATATGTTACGTGCTGAGATATAATGTTTTATGCACAATACAGGTCATTAACTAGTATCCTGTCAACTGCTGAGTTATGATATTGAAGGATCTGTCTCTCTCTGTAACTGTGACTCCGCCTCTTTTCTCACAGGGGCTTTGATACCGAATCACCTCATAAATAAGATCCATGAAGAATCTGTTGTCATCATTCGAAAATATTTCTAGCATCCGAGGAGGAGAGAGACCTGCCAGCGTGACGAGCAGCTGCCTGTCGAGACACAGCGACAGGAAGTTGGTTAGAAACAGCTACCTGACTCCACACACCTGGATTAAAGGGATAGTTCAACATTTTGGCAAATTGGACCATTACCATAATCTCTATAGTTTTAGCAGTGGGTTTGTTACCTTTAATTGTCAGTGCAAGCTATTTTTAGAACAGCGGAGCAGAGCGGCGAGCTGCTCAGAGCTACGCTACGGAGGCCAATGGGATTTCTTGGTTTCCCTCATCAAACTCATCAAATACACAATCCAACAACTCCAAAATGATCTAAATTCATGCAAAACCGCTGATGCTCGTTTCCGTCGGGGGCAGTTTTTCATCAAGCAGTCTCTGCATTTACCTCGAAAACAACTCTGTCGCATAATGTTCCATTATTATCTCAAGCGTGGTGAATGTGCAGGTCACAACTTGTCCACCAGATTGTTTGAGTTGTTGGATTGTGTATTTGATTAGTTTGATGAGGGAAACCAAGAAATCCCATGAGCCTCCGTAGCGTATTTCTGAGCAGCTCGCTGCTCTGCTCCACCGTTCTAAAAAAAGCTTGCACCAACAATTAAAGGTAACAAACCTACTCCTAAAACTATAGGGATTATGGCAATGGGCCAATTTGCCAAAATGTTGAACTATCCCTTTAACATCTGTAACCATGCAAATTCACACACCGCTGTCTGTCCTCTGGAGAAGTTGGCATGAGCATAAAGCAGCACGGCGATGTCATTGTGTCCCGCCTCCAGTGCGATGGACAGGGCCGTGCTTTCATCCTGTTAACACACATTATGACAGTAGATATTTAATTACACAGAAGTTGTAGCCCCTTTGTTTCCCTGACATTTTAATGGAGTGTCTTTTTGTTTAAATGCTTTCTTCTGTCATGATTCAATATGTGCAACAGCTCCTCAAGCTCGAAACCAAGGCGGCACAAAAGCTGCACAGAGCGGCAGCAAGGAGTCACATACACTGTCAGCGAGGGTGGCATCGCAGTCCGTCTGCGCCAGCAGCACTTTGACGATGTCAGCGTGGCCGTGCTCGCTTGCACACATCAGCGCTGTGGAGCCCTCATCATCCTGGAGATTGACCTCCGCCCCCTGGGCCAGCAGAGCCTGCACCATGTCCATCCGGCCGTGGCTCACAGCCAGCATCAGAGCGGTCTGACCGGCCTGCACGGCAGACGGCAAGGGTCAAACACAGGAAATAGGGTTAATGATGCTAGTTTTAAATATCTCCAGTTACTTTTAATGACCTGAGTGGTGAGTGCAACATGTAAAAATGTGAAATTCCTTGATATAAAACATACAACTCAACATAATATGGGGGAAATTTCAAATAATTAATAATTACTGAATGAATGAGCATTTAAATTGGTTTCTCTGTGTAAATCTGTTCTCCAATTAGTAACAAATTACAAGGACTTCTGAGGAATGTATTAGGTAATTATGGATACATGAAATAAAACCTCACCAAAAATCCAAACAGGACAGATACCATATCTATTAATTCCATAACAACTGCATGTTTTTTGTTGGTGGAAGGTTCATATCTGAGTCCTTCTGTAACATCCACACCCGGAATGAGTCTGAGAGTTACAGCAAAGCAGATTTGAATCTTTGCCCAAGTGTGAGTACGGTGATTACTAACTGTGGCTGCTAATCTGATGATATGAACTACACATACAGTGATTTAAATGATAACAACATAGAGAGACATTGATATTACCTGAAAAACAGCCCGACTCACCTGACTGGCCGTTGCATTGACGTCTCCTTTTGTGAAGAGCTTCTCCACAACCCTCATGTCCTCTGGAGTTTCCACAGCTGCCAGCGCGGCCAACATGATGGGGGTGTAACCTGCTTTGTTCTGCTGATTCACGTTACACACCTCTGTGTGGTGGCCAGTCGGGTCCGGGGAGAACAAAAGATGCAAAGAAGAAGAAGAAAAAGTGTGTGTTATTATTATTTACTGGTTGTACTTGTAAAGTGTGCTACAAGTTTAATGCTGAAATATTAAATGAACTTACATTTAAGGTCTGCCAGAAAACGAGGTGCAGACTCAGACACAGTAAACACATCAATAGTTTCAAAATCTGTCCTTCAATTTGCTCGGCAGCGATGATGCAAACACATTTTAGATTTGCTCTGTGTTTTCAAATACCTGTGGTTTCCTTGGTGCTGTGCAATTAACAGTCCTCAAAGCCAGTGTATTTTGAGAGCTGCTAAAACACTCACTCACTCACTTCATTACATGAAGCAGCAAACTACCCTGACACACTTTCCAACGGAGCCCATTTTCCTCTCATTCTTCGAATCAGAATAAATTGAAGTTGCAGATGAGAAAGGGCGAAAAAAATTTGCACTGTCGCTGATTATATGTTTCTGTTCACTTGACCTTAGACAAACCAGAGAGAGGCAGAAGAAGGCCCTGACTATCTACTGAAAACTTTTGCAAGGCTTTTACATAAAAGTAAAAGCACGAGTCTCTATCACTACGCTTATTCAGTTTCAGTGTTTGCCTGCTCTGTTTACATCGATTCAACCCTCTGAATTAACTGGGGCTGAATTATATCTGTGAACTTTCTGTTCCTTTTCCACAGCAGGAGACGAGGTCGGAACAGTTTCGAGTCGATTTCTAAACTAAATGTTCATTTAAAAAATTTAAATAGTGGAGAAACAAGACGAGGATGATCCAGGCAGTAATGTGGTCCAATTTCATTTTAGCAATATCTTTTAATTTTCTACTTTACTGTATGAGTTTAAACTGTGCAGTGACGTCGGATAATGATTCCTATTCAATTACTGCTCATCTCATGTCCTTAAAAAGCGGTTGACAATCAAAGCTCTTGTCAGGCCACAGCATTATTATAATAATGATAATTTAAAAGTGGAAAATGTACTGTTCATTTTGGATATAATAGGATCCTATGATGATCCACAGCAAACCCTACTCTTTGTTTGCCAATTTGCCCCCTAGTGGTTATGACAGTGACAGTTAACAACACAGTTTTCCAATTTATTGTTGTAGTTTTCCAGACAAAAGCACATCATCACTATTGTTTCTGAGATCCAATAGTTTCCTTGTTGTGCTCTAAGTGCAAAAAGAAATAAACTCTCACAGCGAGGCAGGCACAGGAAAGACAAAACTAAAGTAAGTGGGACACGTTTGTTGTGAGAATAAACCTCCAGTTGCCTTGCGGGTGTAACTGTACCTGCATCCAGCAATTTCTTGACAATGCCAAAGTTGGAGTGAGACACGCTGTAGTGCAGAGCTGTGTTTCCGTTGCCGTCGGCCATATTAACGACGTGCTGCAACACTGAGGGTGAGACGAGCCGGAACGATGACAGGTAGTCGTCCACCGTGTCGGCAGCAGCCGACTTGTGGCTGGACACGGAGAACCACTCGTGCTGCAGCGTCTGTAGACAGTCATGCTGCAGGAGAATAAAGAATGTATCAGTAAGGTATGTATGTGTGTGTCATAAATATAAACTGTTTATGCATCCTCATGAATGCTTTTTTAAAAAGTTTCCATAATTCACAGTGTACAGAACAATAGAAAGACTCTGAATGGATAGGAACGTCCTGTAATTACAGAGTAACTGAGGGAACACAGACAAAGAGCATAATAAAGCAACAACTCACTAGAAAAAATGTCCAAAACAACATCATAAAAGAAGAGACTGTCTTCATGCCATCACAAACAGCTTTGTAAGTATTTCAAGTACCATTACAGGATCTACATGCTTTTCTGTTTTTAAAAAAAATATATATTTCTTCTATTCATCTCCCTCTCTCTCTCTCTCTGATTAGCAAATTGTTTTGAATGTGAGGAGTCTCTCTCTTACTAAGAAATGTCATTATTTTTAAAGTCAAGAAAAATACTACAGCCGAAAATGACAGTGTCGACACACACGCACACCCCTTCACTTTTTGTTTCAAATGCCAAAGTGTTTTCGCTCTAAAACACACCCTGCTCTGGCATCTCACCATGCTCATTCACTAACATACTGTACATGCGCACGCACACACACACACACACAAGACACACAAACACACACACATACCAATTCCCTGCTGGATATAGTTGTGTCACCACTCAGATGCATCTTCAAGACTTGACAAGCAGAGATAATCTTTGTACTCAACTTACACCTGGAAGAAAACAGGAAATAAATTACAGATTAAGGATCAGACTGCTGTGAGATTATTATTATTATTATTATTTTTTAAAATAAATCCTCTTCAAATTGACTGGTTTCGACTTCATCATACCTCTGGTGTGCATGTGATTTCGCCAACCCTTTTGCAGTCTTGCCGGAGCCACCTTTGCCCTTCCTCGCTTGGTTTCCATCTTGAGCGGTTTCCCTTGATTTTTTGTTTCTTCTCTTCTCTGCTTCCTCAGAATAAACCTTGTCGCTGACAGAGGGCTCATACGACGGCATAGGGTCCAGTCTGAGGAGAAAAAAAAAAAAATCAACAAATGAAATACCCTGATGTATCATATCCCAGTGTTTAAACTGTAAATTACTGAGACATCAGATGCTCACCCTGTGGTTACCCTCATGAACTTCATGCTCTTCCTGTTGCTGCTGCAGCTTTGGTCACCGTTCTGTTTCTTCATCACCGACCGCAGCGCTGATCTGTCTAGAAACAATAATGGAGCAACACCTCTGAGTCTTTACATAGACAACACTTGGCTTCTACATCTTATTTCTTTTATCAAATGCAACACGTATAAAATAACATGACATAAACCCACTAGATTGATCTTGGCAGGACATAGCTGGGGGATAAAGTCATGATTTTTATATATACATATACTGTATATTCATACAAATCTGAAGAGCTCATTTTAAAAAAAAGGAGAAAGTATTCTGACACCAGCTCCTCCTACGGAGCGATTCAATTTTTAGACTCTCAGCCACAAACTGCTATGTGGTGCGAGATGCTTTCCAAAACCAGATATCATTCCAAACATTGCAAGTGTATCCCTCAGAAAGTCAGACTTTGCCAAGCCAGAGGCAGCCACTTCCTCTAAGCCTAAAACAAGTTTAAACTGGGCCTCCAGAGTCGTCTGGAAAAGGAATATTTTTAACCTGTATTACTTTTGCATAGACAGTATCTCTTCCCTTTATTGTTTTAAAGGGTCATAAACACATCAACACACACATACATATACACACACACACGGTTACCTTGCAGAGCTGAGGAGGACGCCTGTTGTTCTAACATTTGTATCATTCTCTTCACCTCAGATTCATTATTACCCCCCTGTTGGCACATTCCTGGGTTTGCTGCTTGGTCACATTTAGAGGAGTTGACTGAAAGTTGAGATGGAGACTGAATCTCTCTGACAGCTGTGGCAAAAACAAAGGACTTGAGTGAACTAATTTTTTTAATAGAAACAGCAGGATGTTACAGATATTACATAATAACACTGAATCATTTAAAAAGAAAAGGGTTCATAGTTTGGCTGTTGGTCACTAGAAAAGTTGAGGATAACTGGGTTCTTGTTTTGTTTGCAAGCATACAGATGATCTGATGATACGTATCTCTGCTTGCAAACAAAGGGAAAAACCCAACAGTCAATGGGTTTCCAGATGTTATTCAAAAGAATCCATAAAGCACCTTTATATCCAACTAAATCTGTGGAGTTTTACCTTGTGGCTGTGAGTCTAAGCGGTGGACATCAGCTCCTCCTTGTGCTGCAGCTTTGTTACTGTGGGGCATCTTGGAGCTGTCATGTCCCTGACCGCTGCGGTGTTCGGCGCAGTCAGCTGTAAGCAGGTCCCCGTGCTCCCCGAGGAGCTTCTGCATCTTCTCTATGTAATGGTTGAGCTCGGGGTCCCACTGAGACTGTGTAGAGTGGTGCAACAACCTCTGGCCAGATGTGCTGCTGGAGGAGGCAGAGAAGTCCCGTATCCTCCCCTCGCCTACACCGATGCTTCTCGTCTTGATGGGGTCCGGTAGGTGGGACGGTCCGGACGCCATGTTGCGAGTTTTCAGTCCCACCAGGAAATTCTCGTTAATGTTTGTGAAGCCAACACCGGTGTCTCTGGTTACCTTGGCGACCGTCCATTGTGTTGGATTTACGGCATTTCCAACCAGGTTTGTCGTTCCTACGCCGACTGTCCGGGTCTCCGGGGCGCCTCTGACCCTGTTCCCCACAGACACAGTCCTGGTGATGGTCTGGGCGGTGTTGGTGTGCTTGTCTTGGGTGCTTAGGAGTGTATTAGTGCTGGAGTCTGTGTTGAAGGCATGCCTGGTGTTGGTAAAGCGAGACACTGAGCTGGACACGGTGTTGGTACGCTGTGAAGCCGTCTGGGGCGACGCCATGATTCCCAGATCGACCCCTCGGACCGGATCCGTGGTCGTACCTTGAGAGACCAGTTCCCTTGGGTCACAGATGATCACGTCGACGGAAAAGTCCCCACAGGCCACCGAGCGATACCTGGCTCCTTTCTTAGGCCACAGGTTCTCCACCGGTACCTCTGTGTTGGTTTCTGCATCACACGACTTTATCTCTGTCCCGACTCCTTGTGTTTTTGTAAAAACCTGGATCCCGACACCTTTCTCCCTGGTCTCAACTCGCGCTCTGACCTCCCACTGGTTCATGGGTACATCTAGTCCTGCGTAAACATCCTTCAGCTCAGGCCCACGACAAGATACTCCCACGGACTTCACCTCTGTAGCCTCCCCTGTGCTAGCATCCTGGACCTCTGTGTGATTGCCCACTCCCTGGCTCGTGGTGCGAGGCCTCGCTTCAACGCCTGCGCTCACGGAGGACGGCCGGGCCATAGATGCTTTGTCCGCTCGGTTCCTCGCTCCTGCGGCCTGAAGCTCCAGTTTGAGACGACTCATCTCTGTCTGGAGGGCTGATTCCTTCAACTCTGCTTCCAAGTGTGAGATTCTCTCCTTTAGGGCACCGATGATCAGTTGTTGTGCGTCGAGCTCCGCTTCCCGTTCCGTGTAAATGCCAAGATTAACTTCCGACACCTCTGTTGCAATGGACCTCATCTCTACCTGATCGGTGTGCACGTATTTGTTTTTTCTTGAAGGTTTAGACAAGGTGATATCCAGCAGAGGATTATGGCCTTTCCCATGCCATGCTTGCAGTTTCCCACCCTTGATGGTTCTTTCCAAAGCCTGCATCTCTTCGGTTAGTTTCCGGAATTCCTTGAGGTCGGTGGGGTCACTCTGCACGATGCTCATATCAGACCTTTCCATGCTATCAGCCCTCCTACGGATCATGTCACCCATCACGTCCTCGCTGTCGCCCTGGGTCTTGAACTGAGTGACGAGTTGCCTCTTTTCCTCCTGAAGGACTGATATCTTCACCTGGAGGATGGGAATGATCTTCACCTGCTCCTCCAGCTCCTTCAGCCTCTGCAGGGCGACCACCATCTGATCACGGACGTGCAGCAGGTGCATGGGACCTTGAACTGGAGTGCTTCGACCAGAGCTCAGTGGGCTCGACCTCAGGCACCCTGTGCTGCCTCTAGTGCCCAGGGACGAGCTAAGGTGAGCATGCATATCACCCCCGGTGCCAGCAGGCTTGTTCCCATTGTTGTTCTGATTGTATGCACCCAGACCAGTGAAAGGGGACAGAGACCCGGGGGAGCTTACTCCTCCGAAACTGGCCAGCCGTCGACGAGGTTGGGGCTGAGGTGGAGGCTGATTGGTCACCTCCTGCTCCGGGTGTTTGTGGGTCTCCACGATGTTCTTTTCCACCAAAGGGCTTTGTCTTGGTAAAGCAAGAGATCTTGCAGCAGGCTGAGGCTTTGACTCTGTAATTATTTGAGCCACCGTTGCTGGCCCCTCATTCCTCGACAGTTTGTTATCCGAGGACGATCCATGCGGCGGAGGAAGTGGCGGTCGACCCCTGGTTGTAGACGACATGCCCAGCAGCCTCGTATCATCGGTGCTGGATGATGACAGCGACTCTTCGGAGTACCACTGGCTGGATGAAACACCTCTCTGTGTTTTTTCCGCATTGTTGACGGCCACCCTGGGCCTCCTCTTGAAGCTTAACCGCTTAATGGTGCTACTGTTTTGGAAAGTGTCCACACACTCGTGGTAGTCCAAGTCTGACTGATAGCTGCAGTCGATCCCGAGGTAGTTGGGGACAAACACTTCAGCGCTTTGACCTAGTGGAGCAGCAGTGGAATAAAAATGACAATAACAATTACTCAAAGACAACCATGTGGTGAAAAGTGGAAAATCTATAATACATACAAAGTACAAATCTCTCTACATCACCCTCAGACTGCACGTGAAAAACAAACATAAGGTGATTAAGATAATACTACATGTAAAATACTTTAATCTTTAAAGATATAGACCATAGAGCTTCAAAGGCTATTATATAGAGCCTTATATTATTCTCTTTCTACCTTTTAGTCTCTTACCTCAGTGTTATTCGCACATCGGCAACCACTTCTATTCAAATCTTCTTTTCGTCTGTCACCTCAAAATGTTTTTGACTATAATCTCAGTCTGCCTGAGCCTGTCCCACAAGAAGAGGAGGGACAGAGGAGGATTTACCAATCCTGTAGAGTGTTTTCAGCAGTCACTTCTCTCCAAATGGTATGTCTCTCTACATAGACTGAACCCACTCTATAATTACTCTGCAACTCTCCCTCTGAACGTCCAACCATATTCTTGGCAGGTTTTCCCAACCTCAGACCATCCTCCAAGTATTTTAGCCAGTGAGTAAACAAAAGAAATAGAAATATTTGACATTTATCAAATACTTCACACAATAGAAACTGTAATTCATTTAACATTTACATTGTCAAACAGTGCAAGTTGGTGGAGACTTTTTTTTTTTTTTAAACATTCATTATAACAAAGATACAGAATACTTTTAGTGAATTACATGAATAAATGTAAAAACTACACACAAATGTAAGACTTAAGTTATAAACATAATGATAGTAATGGTTACCTGACATGTTTCCAGAGATGAAGCTGCCTTGAGCCATGAATATGTTTTAAAAGCAATCAATAATGGAGTAATCTCTTTACTTCCAGTGCGCATAAATATGAATAAAGCTGGAAATAAAAGAAAAATTGTTCAAGGTTAAAGATGCTTCACATCCTTTTATTATTAGCTCTTACATGTAAGGTCCTCCTGCTGCATTAACCACCCTCTCGTACCTGCCCTCTGGTCCAGCAAGTCTACAATAACTAACCCCTACAATGCTTACATAAAGGAAATGCTATACCGATCCATGACATATTATAGTTAATTCTGCAAAGTGCACAACAGTGACTCACCGCATTGCACTGCCGTATCACTTTCTCATCAGTAAGCATCTTCTGCTCTCAGCATGTGGACGTTTTGTGGAGACTGTTGTTGCCAATATTGCACACAGGCCCATCGGGCCCATGCAACTGAGTGTCTTATTTAGCAATTACAAAGAATCTCCTTGCATAGAATTAGTCACATGGTGTTAAAAAAAATAAATGCATGAGCTGAACTTGAAATCAAACAAAACATACAAATAAAATGATCTCCAAAAGGATAAAGTTGACCATGAAACACTCTTTTCTCAATATCAATGTATAATTTATGTTTTCTACAATTTTAGAGAGAAAATGGGAAACAAAGCAACACCCTGCAAAAGAATAGTTTCCTATTCTTTTACTAGGTAGTGAATATGCAGGGAGCCCAAACCTTTGCTGTGGGCCCGTTTCCGTTCTGTCATTTTGAAAATGTTAAAGGGATAGTTCAACATTTTGGCAAATTGGCCCATTGCCATAATCGCTATAGTCATAGCAGTAGGTTCATTACCTTTAATTGTAGGTGTAAGCTATTTTCAGTACCGGCGGAGCGCAGCAGCTGGCTGCTCAGAGCTACACTATGGAGGCTAACGGAATTTCTTGGTTTCCCTCATTAAACTCATCAAATTCAACATCCCAAAACTCCACAGCGCTTTTGTAGACAAGTTGTGACCTGCACAACCACCACGCTATGAGATAATGACGGAACGATACGAAACGGAGCCGTTTTCGAGGTAAATTCATACAAAACCGCTGATGCGCGTTGCGTTCAGGGACAGTTTTTCAGCAAGCAGTCTCCGTATTTACCCTGTATTTACCTCGAAAACGGCTCCGTTTCGTATCGTTCCGTCATTATCTCATAGCGTGGTGGTTGTGCAGGTCACAACTTGTCTACAAAAGCGCTGTGGAGTTTTGGGATGTTGAATTTGATGAGTTTAATGAGGGAAACCAAGAAATTCCGTTAGCCTCCATAGCGTAGCTCTGAGCAGCCAGCTGCTGCGCTCCGCCGTACTGAAAATAGCTTACACCTACAATTAAAGGTAATGAACCTACTGCTATGACTATAGCGATTATGGCAATGGGCCAATTTGCCAAAATGTTGAACTATCCCTTTAAAGATGAAAAAAAAGAAAGAAAGAAAGATACTGTTTAAAATGTAAAAGGAATGTGTCATCTGTAACTTTATGCCTTTAGGAGATCATTTAATCTTCTACAGAAATTTTGACCTGGGGTGCCCAAAACCTTTGCATGCCGTGGTATATCAATAAAAGAGAGAGCAAGAGAGTGCAAACCAGCATCATCTATGGACTTTGTAACATTTAGTTCAGGTTTTACAAGTGTATCTGCAAAGAAGTAAATGCATCACCCCACCTAAAGGCACACACTTACTGACATACAAGTGACACTGAGCCTCTGGCAATAAATCTAATAAGTTTAGCAAGTTGTCGTCAGAGTCACCCACAGTGACCCAAAGTACTATGTCTGCTGCTCTTAAGATAAATGTTACTATGACATATCATGGGAGAGAAGGGTGAAGCTTGCAATTAAGAGACAGAAGGAATGCATGAGTTGCATAATATGGAAATAGCGGTGGAAGCCTGAACGAGTTAAGACAACAAAGACAACATGAACCCGCTTCAATACACAGCATTATTTGAATGTATTTTAGAGTATCTTATGATCACAAAGCTCAACATTGACTCATTCGATACCTCTCTTTGTGTAACTTACACAGGTGTGACAGTAGAGCAAGCGACCCTGCATGTGTTCTACCTAATGAATGCCCATGTTCGTTTGGCACAAATACCCAGCTGACACTTTCTGTTCCTTGATAATGAGCCCGATACCACTGCTGACTTAGGTGATAGAAACAGGCAGCGGTAGGCTACTGAATCCATGGAGTTCCTATTTCCCTCAAAAAAGAAATGGACTTCATATGCATATGTGCTATTCATTTCAAAAGGTGTATTTTTTTTTACATCACAGATTGCAGGGTCATTACCTGTTCAAACAGCCTGGCAAACACAAGTTTTGCAATCCTATTTAATGGGAGTTACATGAGCCTGCTTGTTATATCATTACCCATAGTGGAGAAATGAGAAAACTTGAAACTTCAGCTTTCACCACAGGGGCTAATAAACTTTGCTGGAGGGCTGCATGTGACCCCCCGGCTGCTTTTACCGAGGCCTCTGAGATGCAATTAATCAAAGAGTTACTCTCATCATCAGCATTAGCTACTAGGCGACATGAGTGCATCATAAACAGGGAC